>NC_133652.1:245923791-246223791 GCF_009905375.1 Apium graveolens
TTTTTAGTAAAGTTAGATTAAATCAAAATATTTGTTGCAAAAAAAAATGTAATTATCAGAGAAGATACAAATAATTAGTATCTTCAAGATGATTTTTTTTACCAATAAATTGAGATTACTATGTCATTTAATTAGTGTGAAGTTCAGAAGAATAAGTTCAGATTTTTCGTTCTGTGAAATTTAAATATGAAAATTGAAATGTAATGATGCCAATAATTAGTTTTATTCTATTTTATTTTGGGTACGAAAATATTGATTAATATTAATATTACGGGGATAAGTAATTTGTAGAAAAAATATTGATTAGGATATTTACATTAATCTTTTCAACTAATACTTGATAAATGTATTTCTCTAAATTAAGAGTTTTTTTAATTATAATATAAACAAATATTTTTACAATGACGTAATGTGGACTTATGACAATATAAAGGTTGACTATTAATTTTAATACATAAGTGATAAATTAATAACATATTTAATAATATATTATTTATATACATTTTAAATATATATATATATACATATATGAAAATAATTTATAATATAATTATGTAATTTTATCTTTACATAATTATTTTTCTTATACATTAGTAATGTCTTTTTTATGTAATTAGTTTCTTTCATCTTTAGATTATTTTATTATATGATTATTTTTAGTTTATTTTCTTATATGTTTTATAGATCTTTTGTAAGAAAAATATGTTTTTGGGAATAAGTACATAAAATCAATATATTTATAGTTTATTCCTCCGGACAAATAAAATATATTAAACACAGAAGGAAGATGAAAAGTTAACAATCTTTTGTCCAAATTTTTTGTCCAAAATAACTGCAGAGCATCAGTGTCCATTAAGTCCTTACGCATTCCCTTTCTCTTAAACTCAAAAATAAGAGGTTAAGTACATTGTCCAACAAAACTTTCTCAAATGGCTGATCAAACTATATTCAATGTTTCACTAGAGTTGATCACTCTTATTTTTTCTCACCTCATTTTCCAAACAGAAAGCTTCAGTTTGTTCGTGAAGCTTTTGTTAGTGAAGCTTTTGTTAGTATGGGAGCGTAAACAACCAAAGAAACATATCAAGTATGTTCTTGAAGCTCTTGACTGGGATAAGCTATATGACTTTCATCAGCATCCGATGGAAGTTACACGTGACCAGTTCTACGACTTCGTTTCTTATTGTTAGACACGATGTTCATCAAGCAAGCTTTTTAAACTCATCACTCAGACTGTTGCAGAGGAATAATGTTGATTTTAATCTTCAGGTTTTATCAGTACTATCTTCTAAATATTTCCCATCCAGATTTGCTAACATTTTCTTTAAGGCATTATTTAGACCAGCTGAATTAGATAATAATGCTATTGAAATGTATATGATAGTCACCAATACTGACATGAGAGGCAGAGTAAAAGAGATTATTACTCTGCTCTCAGACATGTACGGTAACATTGTTGGAAATGATCTTCTGCTACCAGCAAACAAATTATGTCCAAATGCAAGGAGTACTAAACCGTTCCACCTGGAAGATGAACCTCCGTTTGAGATAGACTTGTGGAATTCACTTTGCACTAGAGCTGTCCAAGGAAACTTTCAGGAAGACGGCGACTTATGGCCAGAGGGTTTGAAGATAGCGCATATTTGAATTATTAGGCACAAGTATGCGCTAATAATTCACGCAAGTATACGCGTTCTCAAGTAATATAGAATTATTTCTATTTTGTTCCTACATAGACTCAGACTAATTATATTTAATTAACACTTACTCACCAATGTATGATTACTTCTCAATGTCAAGACACTAACACTTAAGGTTGATTAACTAATTATTAACTACGATTAACTACGAGAATAGAACACTTAAATTAACACTTGAATTAATAATATTAAACACACAAGAGATTATAACTTCATTACTACTTCATTCAATAGTTATTGTTATTACCCTTAGCATGTAACGGTGATGATATTACTCGAACAACATGAAACTGATAAAAGTCAACTTTCGTTGTACGAGTACCATTCTACCAAGCATCCACAATTAAGATAGAAGTTGAATAGACATCAATTATGTTGAGACCCTATATGTCTACAGAATTTGACAACATAACGATTTAAGTACAAGTTATTCATTATGATTACACAGGGCAAGTAAAATGGTTAGAGTTACCTACTAATCATGCATACAATACACGAACCTATGCTAGCATGGCAAGTTCTAAATCTCAAGATTCACTATCGCTTCACAAGAGATTAACATGTTATCTTATATGTTCGCGACGCACATAAGATGAATAAGCACAACCTATACTAGATATCATACAATCATCACATACCAAGGTATTAAACAATTAACTAAAGAAATCCATAGTAAATCCGCTACGACCCCATGATCACGATTAGCCCATGATAGAACTCATCGTCAGCATGGGTCCATATGAAAACATGATAATAACACGACAATATAAACTAATAAAATACTTATTAAAACCAGAGTACGTCACAAGAGTATTAAGGTTTAAAGTAAAGAAAACTAGCATCCACTATTACAACAAATAAAAGAATCACAAGAAATCGTATGCTTCCTCATCTTCGTTGCGGTGTGCTAAAAAGGTCTTCTTAATCTTCTCTCCTTGCTCCGTACTTGATTAATACTTGTTGCTTCTTTTTGTGAAACGTCTCTAAATATTACTTATATAGAAGTCTACAAGAATCAACAGTCTCAGAAGCCCAATAGAACACGAATTAGAAATCCAGCATTAAAATTCTCGACCCCAGGCGGCCGCCCCAGCTTTCCAAGCGGGCGCCTCAGCTTCCAAGCGGCCGCCCCAACACTACTTGGGTTGCTAAACACACTTAAACTCATTGTGTGCAGGGAAAAAAGAAAAAAGTCATATGGATCATAGACAATGGATGCTCAAGGCATATGACAGGTGATATGGCCCTGCTATCACAATTTGAGGAGAAGGCTGGCCCATTAGTGACTTTTGGAGACAACAACAAAGGTTTCATAATGGGATATGTCAAATTGATTTCTAAAAATATTGTTATTGATGATGTAGCACTGGTAGTTGGTATTGAAATGAATCTTCTCAGTGTCATCCAATTTGTAGACAAAGGTTTCAAGGTTTTATTTAACAAAGAAGAATGCAATTTTATCAGCAAGAAAACTGGTGAAGTTGCTCTGAAAGGAGCAAGGAAAAGAATCTTATTTGTTGCAGACTTGGACTTAGCAAATGAGGATGGAATATGTTGCTTCTACACCAAGGCATCTGTAGAGCAAAGCAAGCTATGGCATCAGAAGCCGTCTCACTTGAATTTCAAGGCAATCAATACTCTAGTCAAAAAAGAATTAGTGAGAGACATGTCTAATATGGAGTTTGCTCAAGATAAAGTCTATGATGCTTGTCAAAAAAAGAAAATAAAAAGATCAAGTCATAAAAGTAAAACTATGAATTCTATAAGTGCACCTTTGCAACTTATTCACATGAATTTATTTGGACTAGTTAATGTCCAGTCAATATCAAGAAAAAGATATGCACTTGTGATGGTGGATGACTACTCAAGATATACATGGGTGGAATTTATGCACTCTAAAGATGAAACTCCACATATCATAATTGAACACATTAAGAAGATTGAGAAGCAGACTGAAGATCAGAATTATATGAAAAGATTAAGGAGTGATAATGGAACATAATTCAAGAATGCAACCTTAACTGAATTCTGCAAAGACAAGGGTATTGTTCAAGAGTTCTCAGCTGCTACAACACCTCAACAAATTGGGGGTAGTGGAGAGTGTTATTTCCAAACAATATAGACAAGAATTACAGAAGGGGGGGTTAAATGTAATTCTGGCTTCTTTTTGGATTTTAAGAATGATTCTTCTACCAATAAATAACTGTGTTTGATTTATAATGGTGCGGAATAAGAATATAACAGAAATCAAATTACAAAGCAATTAAATACAAGTATTTAAAAACTTTCTGGTGGATTGAACTTTTCCACCAGAGATGTATATGAAGTAGAGAACTCTGTGATACAAATAGTACACAGCTGCTTACAAGTTGAACAACAAGAACTACAGAGAAATTCTTTATAGATTTTGCTTTTTCTATTTCTCTAGTTTTTGCTTACTAACTTGGATACAATTCAACTTGCTACCCTTGGTTTATATATCACCAAGTTATATGATAAAAAGACAAGATAATAAGACAAATTGTATCTAGTCTAACTTCATGCTGCTACACTTCTCTTTCCAGCATCTTTGAATATCATCTGTTTAGCATGGAAATGGAAATGCTTCTTTATTCTCTAAAACCTTCAAACATACTGCCACATTCCATTTGTATACAACCAATGCATGTGACTGTCAAGTCACTATAAACTACTTTTTTGAATTTAAATATCCGTTGAAACTTAGATTGATCATCCGTTGGAACTTTGTCTGCTCATCCGTCGAGATTTATATTGGTCATCCGTTGAAGCTTTGTAAATCATCCGTTGAGACTGTCTTCTTGATAGTTAACTCTAATTCATTTACACAAGATTACAAGGTATCTAATATTTACAATTAACCATCCTATCTTGCATATCATTCTAGTAGTTAACATGACTTGAACAATCTACAACATCTAGTTCACTAAGCTATCCTAGTATGCAGAAATGTGCTACTAGTCTTATTGTTACATAAGCTACTCTTTCAACGGATGTTGAAAATGATCATCCGTTGAAAGCTACAAATTCACTTAATTAAAATCTACTTGGTGTTTTGTTCAAGTTATCATCAAGTACACAACATATTCCTAACAATCTCCCCCAATTTATGTCTACTGGAATTATAGCCATAAATTAAGAGAAACTTGATGATAACAAAACACTCTATGAATACATAATAAAGTACAGTAGATTAAAATTTCAAGTGCTGCAGTTTATTGAAAATTCTCATAAAGAAAGATTTGTAGAGTGTCTTATAGATCATTTTCAAGGTGCTTCTCTAGACTGAGCAAATTAAGATCATTTCCTAAATTGCCTTGGCTTCTTTCCCAGCTTCACATCATTCTCTTCAATCTGGTTTTGGACTTGTCTGTAAAATTATGATTCTTCATTATTTGCTAGATCCAGCTTTTCTTGCATTTTTTTTAGTGTTTCATTGCTTGCAATATTTAGCTGATCTTCCAGTCTGAAGAATCTTCTAATGTTCTTTTCATCTTTGAACTCCATGATCCAGTATGGCCTCAAATGCACCCTATCTCCAGTGAAGGGAATAGTCAATACTCTTGGGAGTGCATTTGGTCCTCTCCAGCTATTTCTTATCTCCTCAATCTTGTTTAGTACCATTTTCTTGGCTACTATGTTGAATCCAAAGTTTTTCTTGATTGAGGAAAAGACAGTCACTAAAGTTGAATAGCCTTTATTGAGAATTCTGTGAAGTGGCCATGTAATTTCTTTTCCACCCTTGTACCTAAAGACTAGTCTCTTTGGAAGGTGCTTGTAGGCATCAATATATTTGACTTCTTCAAGCTCATCCATATAGAGATTTATGTCTGAAAATTCTTTGATGTCACATATGAAGAGTTGCCTCTGCAAATTATGGATGTCCAATCACTACACAGATCAGTTTACCATTTATGTAGATTTTAGAAATCCTTTTCTTTAGCATTGAGTCTCTAGGAACTTTGAAGAAAGCTATGGACCTTCCAAGCAGCTTCTTTTCATCTGGCCTAGGGTTTTCATATGATAGGTGTTAGGCACAAAGCATGCGCTAAATAAATCACGTAAGTATACGCGTTCGCAAGTAATATAAAATGATTTCTAGTTCGTTCCTACAGAGACTCTGATTAATTATATTTAATTAACACTTACTCACTAATGTATGATTACTCTTCAATGTCAAGACAATAAAAATTAAGGTTGATTAACTAATATTAACTATAAGAATTAAACACTTGAATTAACAATATTAAACACACATGAGACTATAACTTCATTACTACTTCATTCAGTAGTTATTGTTATTACCCTTAGCATGTAATGGTGATGATATTAATTGAACAACACGAAACTGATAGACGCTAACTTTCATTGTACGAATACCATTCTACCAAACATCCACAATTAAGATAGAAGTTGAATAGGCATCAATTATGTTGAGACCCTATATGTCTACAGAATTTGATAACATAACGATTTAAGCACAAGTTATTCATTATGATTACACAGGGAAAGTAAAACGGTTAGAGTTACCCACTAATCATGCATACAATACACGAACCTATGCTATCATGACAAGTTCTAAATCTCAAGATTCACTGTCTCTTCACAAGAGATTAACAGGCTATCTTACATGTTCACGACCCACATAAGACGAATAAGCACAACCTATGCTAGATATCATACAATCACCACATACCAAGGGATTAAACAATCAACTAAAGAAATCCATAGTAAATCCACTATGATCCCATGATCACAATTAGCCCATAATAGAACTCATCGTCACCATGGGTTTATATGAAAACATGATAATAACACAACAATATAAACTAATAAAATACTTAATAAATAAAGAAGTACGTCACAAGAGTATTAAGGTTCAAAGAGTAAAGAAAACTAGCATTCACTGTTACAGCGAATTAAAAGAATCACAAGATAAACGTATGCTTCCTCTTCTTCGTTGTTGTGTGCTAAAACGGTCTTCTTGATCTTCTCTCTTTGTTACTTGTTGTTGAAAACGTCTCCCCAATAGGTTTATATAACAGCCCAGAAGAACCAGCGTTAATAGAATCCCAATAAAACTCGAATTATAAATTCCAGAATCTGAATTTCCGCACCCAGGCGGCCGCCTGCATTCACCACGCGGGCGCCTGCTACCAGGCGGTCGCCTGCTCCTTCCGGGCGGGCGCCTGCAATACTTTTGAAAAATTCTTATTTTTGCTTCTGATTTTGCTGATTTCTTCGCAGAACGCCCCGCGATTGATCCCAAGTACTTCCTTAGGCTAATTTTGATGAAATCCTCCTATTTAAGCAAGTTATACCCTGAAATGCAAAAACACTCAAAAACGCGTCAAATACACAAAATACTCGAGTTCAAGACATCAATTGAAGCTGTTATGAGACGCTCTAAGTGGTATAAAATGTCACTTATCACACCCCCAAACTTAAATCGATGCTTGTCCTCAAGCAGCACAGACTCAAAAACAGAATAAAACATGCATGAATGCAAACTATATGAATGCAACGATCCCCATCGCGATGACTAAACCAACCAACACATGAAATATCAACCAATGCAATTAGGCAGCTAAAGATCAATCAAATCACACAAGCTAACATACAACTAGAAATGTGGTGTGTGCGAATGCTTAACAGATATGCTTCGAAACTAGATCAATCACCATAACTTAATTATCCTCAAGGCAATCACAAGATTATATGAAGAATATATTCTAGACACAAAATGACTTATAACACTTCAAGATCATTAGAATTTATTACAGAATCATGCTTTTATTCAACACATATACAAATGCTTATTTGATCATGCAATGAATGAGGTCCACAAAAGACTTATGCAATGGTATCCATTTTACGAGCGTTAGGTTAGCGGATCCCAGACTATAAAAGCCTTAGGTTACTAGGCACAAAGTCCCCTAAGAACTTAATAACTCGAATACCAAAGAGCTCACTCGTGATCAATTATGCATTAAACCATTTTTTTTCTTCTCTTTTTTTTTTCTTTTCTTTTATTTCTGAACAAGTGCGTTTCGCTCCATCTTGCTCAACCCTAGACTACTCGCATACAATACGAGCCGGCTACTAGCCATTTGATGCCTTGCCACCACCAGCAATGAATTCCAATTTTCACTCCAATTTTATCTTTTCATGCCTTTTATCATTAAGAGCCTATCATACATTCTAAGCATAATCAATAGATGAAACTCAAAAACCATCAAACCATGACAACAATCTAGTCCTTAAGCATACTCTAAGATTTATTGAAATTACAAGTGTTTCTAGCATGCATGTCAACCTAACAAGATTCAACATCACTCTATCGTTATCACTACACTCGCATCAATATCACATATCAATTAGTAAAGCAACACAAAAGGGATCATGGTATATGCATGAGCTAAATGTCATGATAAATAAAGCTATAAAATAATAAAAATAAAATAAAAAAACTATATGGAAAAAAATATGCAACTATATGAACTAAACTATCATGAATATGTAACTACATGACGCACACACAAATATGTTCCTTAACTACCACCCCCAAACTTAAAATCTTCACTGTCCCTAGTGAAGGTAATAGAAAGAAACACAGGTATACCTACTCAGAAAGATCATCATCATCATCACCCTCAGAGGGTGGAGTGTCAGGAGGCGGATAAGCAGAGTCCTCACCAAAAACGGGCCACTGGATGTCAGCTCCAAGGCCTCTAAAAGCAGTCCCAAGTGCTAGGGTGAGCTCCTATGCAAACCTACTCTATGACTCGTACATCGCATCCATCCTCCTGGAAAGCCTCCTGTACTGGACATCAGCCATCCCTGAACCATCACCTCCCTGGGCTCTAGAAGAACCTGCCTCACCATGAGCCTGACTGGGCCTAGCCATCGTAGCACCAGCTGCTGGACGTCCTCCTAGAAGACGATATCCCAAACCATGCTCCTCGGGCTCTCCACCCATCCACTCTTGCATCGCATTCAGCGTCGATAAATCAATAGGAGCGGCAGGTATCTGCAACTGCTCATAAGAAGGCCAGTGGACTCCAACTGCCTTGCACAGCTTCGTGACAACAGAGACATAAGGGATGTTGCTATGCGACCTCCCCCTCAAAAACTTCAAAATCCATTGGTAGATAAACTCACCAAGGTTCACATAATAATACTCATTCAAAATCCCCCACAACAACCTGGCTCTCTCAACTGTAACCTCATGTGCATGCGAAGAAGGCAAAATATTAGCACAAATAAAGGCATTCCATGCACGGGCATACCTGTTCATCGCAACGGTCGGAAAAGAATGATACTCGTTAGATTCCATCTTAAACTTCCACACCATGCCCGGCTGACAGAGAGTAGCAATAATCAAATCTGAATCAAAATCCTCGGGGGTCTTCTCATTCCAATTCTCCTCTCGGGGCTTCCTTTTTTGCTTCCCAATTACACGGCGAATCGCCTCGGGCTGGTAATCAACCATAAGCCCCCTAACAACAGTGTACCCATTCTTGTCGACCTTGGCGTTCGCATAAAACTCGCGAACCACACTCATCGGGACCGTTGGAGGCGACTCACAAAAAGTAATCAACCCTTTCTTTGCAATCATCGGCAATAACTCACCATCCCTCCCCGATGGCAAAAATCCCCTCTCCTTCAGAATCGGCTTCGTCAGAAGCCAAGTATACTCCTCCTCAGCAGCCTTGTCCACCAATCGGGGTCTCGCAACAGTACCCCTCGAAGAATCAGCAGTAGGAATGGTGCTGCTGCTATCAACAGTTCGAGATCTCTTAGGGGCCATTGAAACTGAGAATAAGTGTTTGAGATTTGTGTTTTGTGTGTAGGAGAGAGTTTTTAAGTTGAAAGTATATGGGAGTGTATATGGAGAGGTTGTGTGTATATATAGGGTAGAATTTAGGTTTAGAAATTGAATTGGAGTGGGGTTTGTGGCTTGTTTGTAGGAGGAATTTCGTGGGTTAATGGGATTATGGGTGTTTTTTTTTGTTTTTGTGATTTTTTTTGTCTTTTTATAAGGCTGTAAAAAATTTCAAATAGACGGGCTCCAGGCGGCCGCCCCAGCTTTCCAAGCGGGCGCCTCAGCTCCCAAGCGGCCGCCCCAGATCTCAGGCGGGCGCCCGGGAGGTCTCTGGAATTTTTTTTTCTGCCTTTGTTTTTTCTGATTTTTTTGGGTTTTTGGATATAGTACTAACTTCTAAAGGTTCCTATAGTCTCAAATCTTGGGTTGCCTCCCAAGAAGCGCTTTTTTTACGTCATTAGCTTGACGTAGAGTAGTTCGATCAAGTTGACAATAAAACGGCACTAACCACTTCCCGGTTTACCGTGTCCCCATAATAGTGCTTCAATCTCTGACCATTAACCTTGAATGCTTGGCCCGGATCGTTCTAAAAAATCTCCACCACTCCATATGGAAACACAGTTTTGACGATAAATGGTCCAGACCACCTTGATTTCAACTTTCCAGGAAAAAGTCAGAGACGAGAGTTGAATAAAAGAACTTGTTGCTCCGGCACGAATGACTTAGGAGATAGCTTCCTGTCGTGCCAGCTTTTTACTTTTTCCTTGTACATTTTGTTGTTCTCGTATGCTTGCAGTCGAAATTCATCAAGTTCATTTAACTGAAGCATTCGCTTCTTCCTAGCTGCATCTAGATCAAGGTTTAACTTCTTTAATGCCCAATAAGCCTTATGCTCAAGCTCCGCAGGTAAATGACATCCCTTACCATAGACAAGTTGAAACGGGGACATCCTAAGTGGAGTCTTCTATGCTGTTTTATAAGCCCAAACAGCTTCATCGAGTATCAAAGACCAATCTTTCCTTGAAGGACAAACAACTTTCTTTAAAATGCGCTTGATCTCACTATTAGACACTTCAGCTTGACTATTAGTTTGCGGATGATAGGCAGTAGCAATACGATGATTCACATTGTAGCGCTGCATCATAGAAGTGAACTTACGATTGCATAAATGCGACCCCTCATCACTTATGATTACTCGTGGCATTCCAAACCTTGTGAATATCTTCTTATGAAGAAAACTCAACACTACATTTGCATCATTTATCTGTAGAGCCTTGACTTCTACCCATTTCGAGACATAATCGACTGCCAGCAAGATGTACTGATTATTGCAGGACGAGATAAATGGTCCCATGAAATCGATTCCCCAAACATCGAAGACCTCAACTTCAAGCATCACATTTAAAGGTATCTCATCCTTTATAGTAAGATTCCCAACTCTTTGCAACGATCACACCTTAAAACAAACTGATGTGCATCCTTAAACAACATAGGCCAGAAAAAACCTGCTTGAAGAATACGAGCTGATGCCTTTTCACCACCATAATGTCCACCATAAACTGTGGAATGGCAGTCTCGTAATATCCCCTCCGTCTCACAGAATGGGATACATTTCTGATGATCTGGTCAGCTCCTTCCTTGTCTAAACAAATATGGTTCATCCCACATATACCACTTCACCTCATGCATAAACTTCACCTTTTGAGCTGCATTCATATTAGGAGGCATTATATTATTGACAAGATAGTTCACAATATCTGCGAACCATGGCTCTTCCTCCTGAACTGTGAACAACTGCTCATCTAGAAAAGATTCGTTGATCAATGTCTTAACATGTGAAGTAGAATCGGGATTCTCCAATCTAGAGAGATGGTCAGCAACTTGATTTTCAGTACCTTTTCGATCCTTGATCTCTAACTCAAATTCCTGTAGCAAGAGCACCCAACGAATAAGTCTAGGCTTCGAATCCTTCTTTGAGACCAGACAGCGAATGACAGCGTGATCAGTGAATACTGTCACCTTTGTTCCAAGCAGATAAGATCGAATTTTTTTGAAACCAAAGACTATAGCCAAGAGCTCCTTCTCAGTAGTAGTGTAGTTCATTTGAGCTCCATTAAGCGTCTTAATAGCATAGTAGACCACATGAAAAAGATTATTCTTGCGCTGCCCAAGAACTGCTCCCACCGCATAATTACTCGCATCGCACATCATCTCAAAAGGTTCTGTCCAATCAGGTGTCGTAATAACTGGTGCAGTTATTAAACTCTTCTTGAGAGTCTCGAATGCCGCTTCAGACTTTTCTCCATAAAATGGAACCTTCCTCTTCTTGTTATCCCTTTCCTTCCTTGACTTTGTCCCATTATTTTCAATCAGAGCAGCTTTCTGTACTACTCCCGCATAAGTTTCAAGCTCAAACATAGCCACTCTATCTCTGATCCAAGGCTCCAATCCTTGCTGAAATTTCTTCGCTTTTTCCTCCTCGGTACTGGTATACTTTGTCACAAACCTTGACAACTCAGTGAACTTCTTCTCATACTCCAGTACAGTCATGTTCCCTTACTTCAGCTCCATAAATTTAAGTTCCATCTGATTCTGCATGTACTTAGGGTAATACTTGTCCAGAAATAACTTCTTAAATCTCTCCCAAGAAACCTGTTGAGTTGCTTCCATAGCTTTTACTGATTCCCACCAATAGATGACTTCGCCCTTCAAGAAGTAAGTAACATACGGCGTCTTCTGATCGTCTCCTAACTGTACCAACTCAAAAGCCCTTTTCATCTCCTTGATCCATGTGTTAGCTATTACTGGATCAGTGGTATCATGAAATGCAGGTGGATTCACATTCTGAAAAGCCTTGAAAGTGACAATTTGTCTAGGTGGTACTGGTGGTTCAGGTGGTTGGTGTGGTTCATGGTTATCTTGGTTTTCAATTCGCTGTTGAAGAGTTAGTTGTTGTTGGGCTATAACATTGGTTTGCTGTTGCAAAGTTTCTAGTAGTCGAAGAATATTTGGGTCTGTGGTGGATGTGGTTGTTGGGTTCTTCTTTTTGGGAGGCATGATCCTGAAATAAGAGTTATGTCAAAACAGATACGAATAATAAAACAATTCGAGGGTATCGCATGGCATTCTTATTTACATATGAGGTCAGGTTTCAAATTAAGCAGATATGATGATGCATATAAAAGCGTATAATAACAGTTGAGAGCAATTGGAACAATAGAGCATGATTATTGAAATTTGAAGGTCACAATATATGGGATTAGAACAAAGTCTGATTCTAGGATCAACAGGCTTATTTAAAGGAAATAACGGAAACAACTGGGAAATTCTGCGGAGTCTGATAGTACAACAACATGAAAGGTAAATGGAAAGAACTAAGGCTCCACTCCATCTGAACGGGGCATGGTAGTCTTTTCCTCTCGAAGCGTCTTCACAATGCTTTGGAGCTCATCCAGCACCATCTGAATGACATACTGGCTGGTACGGACCCGGTGCGCTGGCATCTCCTCAAGCTTAGTGTTGACGTACTGAACCAAGGTCTCAAGTCTCGCAGTCATCTGCTCCTTGGGCTTCCCTTCGTAGTTTCGGCTGTCCGGGTACACGTTCTTCAGTCGGTCTATCAATCGGTCGTACTTTCCCTGAAGTATATCAAAGTCGCGCCTCAACTCAGCATACACGATGAAAGCAATAGTATCGTCCGAACCAGAGGATGACGAGGAACGCGCCCTTTGCTGACAAACCAATAAGAGGAGTATTAATAATAAACTTACTTAACCTACTCTCTCGCATATTATCTATAACCTACACATATACCCTTTAACCTATTTGGGCTGTCCAGGGACTTTAAACCGTAGCTCTGATACCAAAACCTGTCACACCCCAACTTAAACAGCAAATTAAATATAACTATCACAACAATAAATAAACATACCCAAATCCAAGATCTTACAGTTTAGGGTTTGGAACAGCCCAACACTACCATCTATTACAACTGATTTAAATACCGAGTCCTCACACAAACTACTATCACTTATTCTACCTGAGCTCGAACATAAGCATCAGCATCACAGGTCTTACGGGCAGTCTGCTTGAATCTAACCATAGCTGCTAGCTGTAATATCAGGGTAAAACAAGGAGTGATCCAAATGCTCAACAAGTGCTAAACAATACGATACAAATCATAAATCGAGATATATATTAAAGAATGTCAATGGGAAGATATAACCAGTGATAACGAGAGATAAAACTTTGGGTGATGGCATCATTCCGTTTGTATCAAAACAATTTCAAAATCATATCTTAATGAAAATCATTTTATGACGCTACGGATTACAGCCGGTGATCAGCCGCGAAGTAATCCCGAACCTCGCTGGGTTCTAAAATATTAATGGAAATCCCTAGGAAACTTTTAAGCCTAATATAAGTGTGGAAAGGACTCGCGTCTCAGTCCAGATCCACTATTCAAAGAAAACATTTATCCCCCTTTGGGACTGAAAACCCACATTTTATTTATTTCAAAAACTGATGCCGATTTATAACAAAATCTCTTTTACAGTAAACATTTTTTTTATCAAGGGATTATAGATCAACTCAAAACACGGGAAATATGGTACTAAATCTCAGGGCCATGATTCACAAAACTATACTTTATTAAAGTAACTGAATGGTTTTCATATATCAAAGATTAGACAAGGGGATTTAGTGAGGCTATTGGATATTATAAAGGGTAATGCCAAATTGGGCTTAAAACAATGGTTTCTCATCAAGGTTCAAGTGCTGGATCATCAAGAAGATAAGCTTCATGAATACTAAGGGTGTTAAGGTATGCAGAAATGATCTTTAACTCAAGATATATCAGAATTGTCAAGCTTTAGGATAAGAAAGAGGAGTATCAATCAATGAGGAATCACTTTGATAAGTATCTGGCTTTTAGGGTTCAAGGTAATGTTCTATAGGGGTTCAAGTATCAGGATGAGATATCAATACTTAGGAATCATCAGCATGTAAATCAAGAGTTATAATTACCCTTTCTTTTATCCTGGCATTCGAATTACTTTAATATACTATCATGATAAGACCACTTTGTAATACGTACTCGAGGGTTCATGATATTTTTATATAATTCAAAGATAAACATAAGATACACTTGATTTAATATATCAAATGACACAGGATAGTTGCGGCAATGTATGAACTATTAGCAGTAAATATGAAGGACAAGTTGAATCACTTGCCTTGAGAAAGGCTGGTCTGGTCTGACTGGTAGGAGCAACAACTGGAGCTTCACTCGACCTTTATGGCAAGTTTTCCCTCGTCTCGAGATCCTACATAAATAATAATAATCCTCATTATAATATACTCTCATCAACTTAACCTATTTACAACCCGAATTTAAACACGGATGGCACTTAGGCCTATATGCACTTAATTTATATTCACCTTTAATTTATAGTTGCACACACATAGCCACATAATCACATATCATATATTAATACCAAATAACACCATATACACCATAATGCAACACTAGGCTTGGATGATCTCGATCCCCCAACTTAAGTCACTTGGTCGCTAAACTAGACAAAGTCTTCTAATTTTGGCTTCCTAACTCGATGTGCCTTTACTAAACTATCCAAGACCTATTGACCATCACTTGTGCCTTTTATTCTACTGACCTTATACTATCTTACAACTATGGTGGTCAGCCTAAATCTCACTCCTAAGTGTTCTAAAACTATGTGCTAAGTGAAAGTGTTCACTGGTGCAAATTTCAGAATGATAACTATGGTTTCTTGAGTGCATTTGACACCCTTAAACTATAGGTTTTCCTTTAAAATTCTTACACAAGACTCTCCTGACCTAAGGGCATCTCCCAAACTTGATGTGGCTCAAGGGCCTGGCTTGGGCCTTCTTGGGCCTAAGCTCAAAGTCCATGGTTCCCCTGTTTTCCTGGGCAGAAAACACCCTAACTTGAATTAACTTGTGACACATGGTTCTAACTCATATCCTATGAACTATGGTTGGAAAAACTTCTCTGACACTCCCTCTAACTAAGGCCCAATAGGGCCTAATGAGGGCCTACCCATGACATGGTCAAATCTCCCTATTTCTAAGTTGCAACAAAACTGTCCCCTGCTGGACATATTTTGTTATTCTACTTGTGCACCTAACCAAATGACATGCAAACCTCCAACCAACACCTAAAACCTTTTATATACTCCCAATACTAACTTCCGGTGGCTTGGGCCTCAAAGTGCACATCAATGACATGGTCAAAACTCACTCTAAACCTCAGGGTACTAAACTGATTTTCTGCAGAAACTATAACTCTCCTTTCTCCAAGGTTTTGACTTGACAACTCAACCACCAACAACCCAATACCCAAACCAAGACTTAAACATGGTGATCTACTAAACTAATTCCCTTATACTCAAAATAATCTTGGTGGAGATCATCCTTATCTAAGGTGCAATCATGGCAAAACAAAAGAAACCACATTTCACAACTCACAAATCATCAAGTTTTTGAAACAACAAGTTATGCATTTTATAAAAGATATACATGACTTATTACCATGCATCAAGAAGCATTAATCAATATTAACACATTATTTCTACTGAAATTAAAGCTTACTAATAAAATCTTTCCAAATGATCAAAATCTTATAACATTCTAAATGAAATCCACATGCATGCATGTCTTCGAGTTTTGCAAGTCAAACAACATGTTTTCTAAATATGTTTTACCAAGAAACTTACATGCAAGCCTAGCATGAGCTATATCTAGATGATCACTTAGCATGCAAGGAGTTTCATCAAATTTTTACTACAAAATTCAAGCCATTATCACATAAACATGCAAAAATTGAACAAAGCAACAAGAATGGTCTCAAGAACCATTCATTCGGCTCCCCTATGGTCATGGCCGAATGAAATGGAAGGGAATGGCCATTTAACATCAAGAGTTTTCTTCTCAAGACTTGGCACTTCACCATTCCTTGTAGTCCTCTCAAAAATAACCTTAAACTCACAAGAATCAAGGTTGTACTTTGAGTTTCAACTAAAACCTTAACATGCAACCTTAAAACTTAAACTTCCTACTCAAAACTCTTTAAAATGTAAGTGATCATGGCATGGGAAGTAACATTTACTTGTTGTAGAAGGTGGAACTTGATTGAGAAAGAAAGAAAATGGGGAGGGGGTTGATCTCGGCAAAACCCGAGAGTGAGGGGGGAGAAAACCGAGAGTGAGAGAGAGGAGGGAGGGAATAAAGAGTGTGGTGGTGAGTGATGTGTGAAATGATCATATCTTTACTTGTTTTACGGTTTTTGTTTTGACAAATGTGAGTTGAAATAGGAATTGACATGACCACCCTTCCACTTAAACTTGGATCATTTTGCATGCCAGGGTAAAGGAGGAATTTGGCTAGAAAATAAGAGTTAGTGGGGTGGTAATTGTCTCTTTAGCCCTTTTGGATTGAATAGAAAGGATTTGCATGCAAGGACAACTATGTAATTTGCTAATTATAATAATTAACATTGATAAAGATTTATTTTTATAAAATAAAACACAAGTTCAAAAATTATAAAATTTATACCATAAAATAACTTGGATTTTTAGAAATTTTATAAAACTACTTTTGAATTTTGTGAACAAATAACTTTTAAAAAGATATTTATTCAAGGTTTAAAAATATTCCTTATAAATCAAAAATGAAAGAAATAAATAAATTTTTTACTTTGAAAATTCATATACCACATAACGAAAATTTAAGACGCATAAATTCTCATTCACACAAGCATACAATAGTTGAATATATTGGCATTCGGCTTTATAATTACACCAAATTTAAAATTAATATTACACAGAAATGCCGGGTGTAACATCCTCTCCCCCTTAAGGGATTCTGTCCCCAGAATCTAAGAGAGCAGATGAGGATACCGGGAAATGCGCTGACTTTGTAAGACGGTCAACTATAACCCATATAGCGTAATGCCCGGATTTCGTTCGCGGTAGTCCTACTATAAAGTCCATAGCGATATTTTCCCATTTCCATTCTGGAATCTTTAGGGGCTGAATTAATCCGCTTGGTCGTTGATGTTCTGCCTTCACTTTCTGACAAGTATAACACTTCGTAACCCATTTCGCTACGTTTCGCTTCATATTTGGCCACCAAAAGTTTTTCTTTAAGTCCCGATACATCTTGATACTTCCCGGGTGGATTGAAAATTTCGAATTGTGGGCTTCATGTAGGATCTCATTCTTTATTTCAGGTACATGAGGAATCCATATTCTGGAAGAAAACCTTAGTATCCCTTGCTCATCCCTTTGAGTATTAATCTCTTCTCCAGATAACTGATTCTTCTCTTTCTCCATTACTTCTTCTTGACATTTCTTTATCTTTTCCACTAGTGTTGGCTGAAAAGTCATTGCATGACAAACTTCTTCAACTTTTCCACAATCACAAAGTTCCAGTTCAAATCTCTTGATTTCTTCAGATAATTCCTTTGATGTTGTCATCATATCCAGTCTCTCCTTCCTACTTAGAGCATCGGCCACAACATTCGCCCTTCCAGGATGGTAATTTATCGAATAGTCATAGTCCTTGATCAATTCCAGCCATCTCCCCTGCCTCATATTGAGCTCCTTCTGAGTGAAAATGTACTTTAAACTCTTGTGATCCGTGTAGATTTCACACTTTTCTCCGTAGAGGTAATGTCTCCAAATCTTTAGTGCGAACACTATGGCGGGTAGTTCTAAGTCATGCGTCGGGTACTTCAACTCATGCGGTTTCAACTGTCTTGACGCATACGCGATCACCTTACTGTGTTGCATTAACACACAACCCAATCCCTTATGTGAAGCGTCGCTGAATATCACAAAGTTTCCTTGATCATCTGGAAGTACTAACACCGGAGCTGTTACCAATCTCTGCTTCAACTCTTGAAAGCTATCCTCACATTCTGCACTCCATTCAAACTTTTGATTCTTTCTGGTTAACTTGGTCAATGGCGTGGCGACTTTCGAAAAATCCTTGACGAACCTTCTATAGTATCCTGCCAACCCTAGAAAACTTCGCACTTCCGTAGGAGTCTTTGGCCTCTCCCGGCTCATAACTGCCTCAATCTTTGCCGGATCCACTTTAACTCCTTCATTTCCAATGACATGCCCCAAAAATTGAACTTCCTTTAACCAAAACTTACATTTGGTAAACTTGGCGTACAACTTCTCTTGACGGAGTATCTCCAATGCTATCCAGAGGTGCTGTTTATGTTCTTCTTCCGACTTAGAATAAATAAGGATGTCATCAATGAACACCACGACAAACTTGTCCAAATACTTCTTAAATACTCGATTCATCAAATCCATAAATGCGGCCGGGGCGTTGGTCAATCCAAACGGCATTACTAGGAATTCATAATGCCCATATCTGGTCCTAAATGCTGTCTTGGGAATATCTTCTTCGTTGATCTTTAATTGATGGTATCCCGATCTCAAGTCAATCTTTGAAAAGCACTTTTCTCCCTTCAGCTGATCAAAAAGGTCATCTATTCTTGGTAGCGGGTAGCGGTTCTTGATCGTTACCTTATTCAACTCCCGATAATCTATGCATAGTCGCATACTCCTATCTTTCTTCTTTACAAACAGAACAGGTGCTCCCCATGGCGACGTACTTGGCCGTATCACTCCTTTATCCAACAACTCTTGAAGCTGGCTTGCCAACTCTTTCATTTTTGCTGGTGCCATTCTATATGGGGCCTTTGAAACTGGTTCCGTGCCTGGAGCAAGGTTGATCTCGAACTCGATTTGTCGATCTGGTGGTAAGCCTGGTAGTTCGTCGGGAAACATATCTGGGAACTCGTTAACTACAGGGATATCTTCTATGTTGGGGTTGCCCTTTTCTGAATCCACTACATACGCTAGGAACGACTCACAACCTTTTTTAAGTAGCTTCTTAGCCTGAACGATTGTGAGAAATAGTTGATCTTTCCTCTGCCCCTTAAATACTACCTTCTCTCCACTCTTCGCCTTTAAATACACTTTCTTGGTCTTACAATTAATCTGAGCGTTATTTTCTCCTAACCAATCCATGCCTAAAATTATATCAAACTCTCCCAACTTGAAGACTATCAAGTCGGCTGAGAACTTATACCCCGAAATATCAATCTCACACTTCGGACAGGATTGATTCACATGAATCTTCTCTTGGTTCGCAATTACCACATTTACTACCTCACTCATAATCATTTTATCACATTGAAGCTTATCAACAAAAGATTCTGATATGAAATATCTTGTTGCTCCCGAATCAATCAATACTTTAGCTTTGACATTATTGAGTAAAAGTGTACCTGCTATCACCTCAGAATTATGAACAGCATCCTTCATCTTCAGATCAAATGTCCTTGTTGTTGCTTGCGGAGTTGGTGTAGGTGGTGGAGGTAATGCCAATACCTCAGCTGGCACGCTCGCGCTGGTACTTGCCACGTTCATTAGAGCTTTGACTGGTCCAATTGCCTTACACTCCCTAGTCATGTGTCCAGTCTTCCCACACTTGTAGCACGTAACTCCTGGCTTCGGCATCTTGCACTCATTCGCCAAATGTCCCTTCTGATTGCACCTATAGCATGTCATGCTCAACTTATTACACACTCCGGGGTGCCTTCTTCCACAGTGCTTGCATTCGGGTCTCTGGAACCTGTTTTCTCCAACTTGCCCTTGGCTTGCCTGGATATTCCCCTTTGATTCTTGCCTTTTTCCCAATTTTCCCTTCTTTTGAAAATTTCCGCCCTTATGGAATCCGATCCTCTTTACATTCCGATCTTGTGAACTTCCCGCTTCAGACTTTTCTCCATAAAATGGAACCTTCCTCTTCTTATTATCCCTTTCTTTCCTTGACTGTGTCCCATTATTTTCAATCAGAGCAGCTTTCTGTACTACTCCCGCATAAGTTTCAAGCTCAAACATAGCCACTCTATCTCTGATCCAAGGCTCCAATCCTTGCTGAAATTTCTTCGCTTTTTCCTCCTCGGTACTGGTATACTTTGTCACAAACCTTGACAACTCAGTGAACTTCTTCTCATACTCCAGTACAGTCATGTTCCCTTGCTTCAGCTCCAAAAATTTAAGCTCCATCTGATTCTGCATGTACTTAGGGTAATACTTGTCCAGAAATAACTTCTTAAATCTCTCCCAAGAAACCTGTTGAGTTGCTTCCATAGATTTCACTGATTCCCACCAATAGATGACTTCGCCCTTCAAGAAGTAAGTAGCATACGGCGTCTTCTGATCGTCTCCTAACTGTACCAACTCAAAAGCCCTTTCCATCTCCTTGATCCATGTGTTAGCTATTACTGGATCAGTGGTATCATGAAATGCAGGTGGATTCACATTCTGAAAAGCCTTGAAAGTGATAATTTGTCTAGGTGGTATTGGTGGTTCAGGTGGTTGGTGTGGTTCATGGTTATCTTGGTTTTCAATTCGCTGTTGAAGAGTTAGTTGTTGTTGGGCTATAACATTGGTTTGCTGTTGCAAAGTTTCTAGTAGTCGAAGAATATTTGGGTCTGTGGTGGATGTGGTTGTTGGGTTCTTCTTTTTGGGAGGCATGATCCTGAAATAAGAGTTATGTCAAAACAGATACGAATAATAAAACAATTCGAGGGTATCGCATGGCATTCTTATTTACATATGAGGTCAGGTTTCAAATTAAGCAGATATGATGATGCATATAAAAGCGTATAATAACAGTTGAGAGCAATTGGAACAATAGAGCATGATTATTGAAATTTGAAGGTCACAATACATGGGATTAGAACAAAGTCTGATTCTAGGACCAACAGGCTTATTTAAAGAAAATAACGGAAACAACTGGGAAATTCTGCGGAGTCTGATAGTACAACAACATGAAAGGTAAATGGAAAGAACTAAGGCTCCACTCCATCTGAACGGGGCTTGGTAGTCTTTTCCTCTCGAAGTGTCTTCACAATGCTTTGGAGCTCATCCACCACCATCTGAATGACATACTGGCTGGTACGGTCCCGGTGCGCTGGCATCTCCTCAAGCTTAGTGTTGACGTACTGAACCAAGGTCTCAAGTCTCACAGTCATCTGCTTCTTGGGCTTCCCTTCGTAGTTTCGGCTGTCCGGGTACACGTTCTTCAGTCGGTCTATCAATCGGTCGTACTTTCCCTGAAGCATATCAAAGTCGCGCCTCAACTCAGCATACACGGTGAAAGCAATAGTGTCGTCCGAACCAGAGGATGACGAGGAATGCGCCCTTTGCTGACAAACCAATAAGAGGAGTATTAATAATAAACTTACTAAACCTACTCTCTCGTATATTATCTATAACCTACACATATACCCTTTAACCTATATGGGCTGTCCAGGGACTCTAAACCGTAGCTCTGATACCAAAACCTGTCACACCCCAACTTAAACAGCAAATAAATATAACTATCACAATAATAAATAAACATACCCAAATCCAAGATCTTACAGTTTAGGGTTTGGAACAGCCCAACACTACCATCTATTACAACTGATTTAAATACCGAGTCCTCACACAAACTACGATCACTTATTCTACCTGAGCTCGAACATAAGCATCAGCATCACAGGTCTTACGGGCAGTCTGCTTGAATCTAACCATAGCTGCTAGCTGTAATATCAGGGTAAAGCAAGGAGTTAGCCAAATGCTCAACAAGTGCTAAATAATACGATACAAATCATAAATCGAGATATATATTAAAGAATTTCAATGGGAAGACATAACCAGTGATAACGAGAGATAAAACTTTGGGTGATGGCATCATTCCGTTTGTATCAAAACAATTTCAAAATCATATCTTAATCAAAATCATTTTATGACGCTACGGATTACAGCCGGTGATCAGCCGCGAAGTAATCCCGAACCTCGCTGGGTTCTAAAACATTAATGGGAATCCCTAGGAAACTTTTAAGCCTAATATAAGTGTGGAAAGGACTCGCGTCTCAGTCCAGATCCACTATTCAAAGAAAACATTTATCCCCCTTTGGGACTGAAAACCCACATTTTATTTATTTCAAAAACTGATGCCGATTTATAATAAAATCTCTTTTACAGTAAACATTTTTTTTTATCAAGGGATTATAGATCAACTCGAAACACGGGAAATATGGTACTAAATCTCAGGGCCATGATTCACAAAACTATACTTTATTAAAGTAACTGAATGGTTTTCATATATCAAAGATTAGACAAGGGGATTTAGTGAGGCTATTGGATATTATAAAGGGTAATACCAAATTGGGCTTAAAGCAATGGTTTCTCATCAAGGTTCAAGTGCTGGATCATCAAGAAGATAAGCTTCATGAATACTAAGGGTGTTAAGGTATGCAGAAATGATCTTTAACTCAGGATATATCAGAATTATCAAGCTTCAGGATAAGAAAGAGGAGTATCAATCAATGAGGAATCACTTTGATAAGTATCTGGCTTTTAGGGTTCAAGGTAATGTTCTATAGGGGTTCAAGTATCAGGATGAGATATCAATACTTAGGAATCATCAACATGTAAATCAAGAGTTATAATTACCCTTTCTTTTATCCTGGCATTCGAATTACTTTAATATACTATCATGATAAGACCACTTTGCAATACATACTCGAGGGTTCATGACATTTTTATATAATTCAAATATAAACATAAGATACACTTGATTTAATATATCAAATGACACAGGATAGTTGCGGCAATGTATGAACTATTAGCAGTAAATATGAAGGACAAGTTGAATCACTTGCCTTGATAAAGGCTGGTCTGGTCTGACTGGTAGGAGCAACAACTGGAGCTTCACTCGACCTTTATGGCAAGTTTTCCCTCGTCTCGATATCCTACATAAATAATAATAATCCTCATTATAATATACTCTCACCAACTTAACCTATTTACAACCCGAATTTAAACATGGATGGCACTTAGGCCTATATGCACTTAATTAATATTCACCTTTAATTTATAGTTGCACACACATAGCCACATAATCACATATCATATATTAATACCAAATAACACCATATACACCATAATGCAACACTAGGCTTGGATGATCTCGATCCCCCAACTTAAGTCACTTGGTCGCTAAACTAGACAAAGTCTTCTAATTTTGGCTTCCTAACTCGATGTGCCTTTACTAAACTATCCAAGACCTATTGACCCTCACTTGTGCCTTTTATTCTACTGACCTTACACTATCTTACAACTATGGTGGTCAGCCTAAATCTCACTCCTAAGTGTTCTAAAACTATGTGCTAAGTGAAAGTGTTCACTGGTGCAAATTTCAGAATGACAACTATGGTTTCTTGAGTGCATTTGACACCCTTAAACTATAGGTTTTCCTTTAAAATTCTTACACAAGACTCTCCTGACCTAAGGGCATCTCCCAAACTTGATGTGGCTCAAGGGTCTGGCTTGGGCCTTCTTGGGCCTAAGCTCAAAGTTCATGGTTCCCCTGTTTTCCTGGGCTGGAAAACACCCTAACTTGAATTAACTTGTGACACATGATTCTAACTCATATCCTATGAAATATGGTTGGAAAAACTTCTCTGACACTCCCTCTAACTAACGCCCAACAGAGCCTAATGAGGGCCTACCCATGACATGGTCAAATCTCCCTATTTCTAAGTTGCAACAAAACTGTCCCCTGCTGGACAGATTTTGGTATTCTACTTGTGCACCTAACCAAATGACATGCAAACCTCCAACCACCACCTAAAACCTTTTATATAATCCCAATACTAACTTATGGTGGCTTAGGCCTCAAAGTGCACATCAATGACATGGTCAAAACTCAGACTAAACCTCAGGGTACTAAACTGATTTTCTGCAGAAACTATAACTCTCCTTTCTCCAAGGTTTTGACTTGACAACTCAACCACCAACAACCCAATACCCAAACCAAGACTTAAACATGGTGATCTACTAAACTAATTCCCTTATACTCAAAATAATCTTGGTGGAGATCATCCTTATCTAAGGTGCAATCATGGCAAAACAAAAGAAACCACATTTCACAACTCACAAATCATCAAGTTTTTGAAACAACAAGTTATGCATTTTATAAAAGATATACATGACTTATTACTATGCATCAAGAAGCATTAATCAATATTAACACATTATTTCTACTGAAATTAAAGCTTACTAATAAAATCTTTCCAAATGATCAAAATCTTATAACATTCTAAATGAAATCCACATGCATGCATGTCTTCGAGTTTTGCAAGTCAAACAACATGTTTTCTAAATATGTTTTACCAAGAAATTTACATGCAAGCCTAGCATGAGCTATATCTAGATGATCACTTAGCATGCAAGGAGTTTCATCAAATTTTTACTACAAAATTCAAGCCATTATCACATAAACATGCAAAAATTGAACAAAGCAACAAGAATGGTCTCAAGAACCATTCATTCGGCTCCCCTATGGTCATGGCCGAATGAAATGGAAGGGAATGGCCATTTAACATCAAGAGTTTTCTTCTCAAGACTTGGCACTTCACCATTCCTTGTAGTCCTCTAAAAAACAACCTTAAACTCAGAAGAATCAAGGTTGTACTTTGAGTTTCAACTAAAACTTTAACATGCAACCTTTAAACTTAAACTTCCTACTCAAAACTCTTTAAAATATAAGTGATCATGGCATGGGAAGTAACATTTACTTGTTGTAGAAGGTGGAACTTGATTGAGAAAGAAAGAAAATGGGGAGGGGGTTGATCTCGGCAAAACCCGAGAGTGAGGGGGGAGAAAACCGAGAGTGAGAGAGAGGAGGGAGGGAAGAAAGAGTGTGGTGGTGAGTGATGTGTGAAATGATCATGTCTTTACTTGTTTTATGGTTTTTGTTTTGACAAATGTGAGTGGAAATAGGAATTGACATGACCACCCTTCCACTTAAACTTGGATCATTTTGCATGCAAGGGTAAAGGAGGAATTTGGCTAGAAAATAAGAGTCAGTGGGGTGGTAATTGTCTCTTTAGCCCTTTTGGATTGAATAGAAAGGATTTGCATGCAAGGACAACTATGTAATTTGCTAATTATAACAATTAACTTTGATAAAGATTTATTTTTATAAAATAAAACACAAGTTCAAAAATTATAAAATTTATACCATAAAATAACTTGGATTATTAGAAATTTTATAAAACTACTTTTGAATTTTGTGAACAAATAACTTTTAAAAAGATATTTATTCAAGGTTTAAAAATATTCCTTATAAATCAAAAATGAAAGAAATAAATAAATTTTTTGCTTTGAAAATTCATATACCACATAACGAAAATTTAAGACGCAGAAATTCTTATTCACACAAGCATACAATAGTTGAATATATTGGCATTCGGCTTTATAATTACACCAAATTTACAATTAATATTACACAGAAATGCCGAGTGTAACATCCTCTCCCCCTTAAGGGATTCTGTCCCCAGAATCTAAGAGAACAGATGAGGATACCGGGAACGCATATCAGACTCTAACTCCCAAATCGATTCTTCGACCTTAGGGTTCCTCCAAAGTACTTTTACTAACTTTACTGACTTATTTCTAAGACTCTTCTCTTGCCAGTCGAGTATTTTGACCGGTTGCTCCATAAATGACAGGTCTGCCTGAATTTCTACTGGTTCATATTCTATTATATGGCTAGCGTCAGGGTTGTACTTCTTAAGCAATGACACATGGAACACATTATGCATGTGCTGATACTGAGGTGGTAAGGCCAACTCGTAGGCCACCTTCCCTACTTGACTCAAAATTTCAAAAGGACCTTTGTATCTAGGTAGGCATCTTAATTCACTGTTGTGTTGTGTCAATTTAAGAAAACAAGTGTGAGCTATAATGCCCAGCATAATAATGTACAGTATAAAAATGATTGTATGATAACTTACGTAAAACATCATATATGATACTTATGTTTTATTCGAAATTAGTTTTCCCTTGGTGATACACACCTTCTATGAAAACAATTCTTTATGGGATTTTATTATCCTGCGAATACCTTAATAGTAAACCCAGCACCTAGGCTTGGGTTACAGTATTGTATCACAATTCAAATTGGAAGAATTAGGACACTCGTTGGAGCCACCGCATACGATGATCAGTCATAATAAGATAATAGTAACCTTTTCTACTAGTAGAAGGATGACACCTTCGTATCCCGGTTATCACCATTGCCGCATTCGGGCTACGTGTCCCATTTTTGGGTATACACATACTTCACAAGTTCCTGAGTACACAGAGTACCTTCGCCTGCGGTACCTTTGGTAGTCCATCTAGCACACATAGTACCAGAGTCTACCCCTCCCTTGTCCTTTTAAAAAGAATTCTACCATATCTCGAGAACTCGAACCACATCGAAGTTCCCCAAGCGTTTTGCTTGTTGATAGAAACAGTTTACCTTACTAAGATATAAATGTATATATATATACGTACTTCCGAAATTTTCGGAGGAAGTACTAAGGATGTGAGTTGACCGTTGTCAACAGATAATTAAATAAGGGGGAAAAGTTTCTCCTTGAAACTATATTCAAAATATTAAATAAGTCGGGGTAATATTCTACGACGATCTAAAATTATTCGAATAATTTTCGAAAATCAGAAAGTAATTTAAATCTGGTTCTATGATTTTTAAATCATAAATAAACCCTTTAATAAATAGTTAATAATTAAATGATAATCGATAAATAATTAAACCTCGAAGGAGTTTACTTTTAAAAGAATAAATAATATTCCTCAACTAATTTATGTTTATTACATTAATAACTTTAATATTTAATTGAGATTGAAGTAAATATTTAATGGAGAATACTTCTCCCTAATAAGTGAATAGTAAGTAAATATTTCTTGTCCAAATGATAAAGTATAGTTGAGGGAATACGATCTTTGGAAATCGTTTTAATAAAAGCTCGAGGTGTTTAATATTGGAAAGTGGACGTCGAGTCCCTTTAAACCATACTACTATGGACTTGTAATCGTCCTATAATATCACCGAAATGATTCCCGTGTTTTTATCTTGAAATCACGACCGACTCTTGGTCTTATTATAATACATTACGCTTATAGCGGAATTAAACATTTCACGATATATACCTATCGTACAACATCGCTATATCATGCAAAAATTCAATAACTACGTATTATGCCAAACATGGTAATTATGCAATGATAATAAAACAATCCTTTCACAATACAACAGTAAATGGAATTGGTTTCGTAAACTTGCCTGGGTGCCTCGAGATGGAGGATGCTCTAGGTTCCGCTCGGAAATCTATAATCATAAACACAATTCGTTTTGTTAGGTCCCGTTCTAATTTACGGTGACTCGCACTCATACGCTAGTTATTATGCACCCTCTCAACTTATATTACCCTTATTATTCCTTTAAGTCCTTATTCACATCATGGTCGCTTCATTTTTCTAAGTATCTTAGGTTTATTTTCATTTTCGCCGTCGGTTCCGCTTATGTATTCTACGATTTCTAATCACGCGGTCTCGGCTCCGATAGTTTTATAAAACTGACAAATAATTATTTTCACTTGAAATTTTTATGGAAGTTAGGAAACGCAAAATACTACTCTCTGTAAAAATTTCATGATTTATGAACATTCTTAAGTCGATCCTTTATATTTTCAAAATTCGTAATTCGTAGAAGTTTTTGTCGCGTAAATCACTTTTAGTAAAACGACCATAACTTTAGATCCGTAAATCGGAATCAAGAGATTCAAGTGCCTAAAAAATCCTTATAACATTGTCTACCATAATCAAGGGTTATTTTTCAAGAAACTATAGTTTACATCTTCGGGACTTTCTGCAGAAACTTAAAGTTATGTTTTGTTCATTTTAGCTAGATTACGTTTACGATCGGAGTTTCGTTTACGGCTTAAATCTTTATACTACCACCAACAATCATCATATCATCATCAACACACTAAATCCTCTCAAGAACATCATGTTATTAAGGCAATAACAATCAACCTTAAATCTACTTAGCTAAATATCAAGATTTTAACAATATCACCTCTAAAACTAGGTTTGTAACTACATACTAAAAGGATCTTGAAATTGAATTTTAAATAAAGTTGGGTCAAATATTTTTACCTTTATTGAAAGCTTGAGATGTGTTCTTGAGGATGGTGGAGTCTTGGGAGTGCTTGGTATGGTTTTTGGAACCTAAAACCACCATTGAAATCAAGAAACCAAAGAAGAGTTACTATTCATACTATTCACTAGCAACTTTCTTGATTTTATTTCACCCATCAAACCTTGATAAAAAGAGATCAAAGAATTATCTTACCTTAGTTTGGTTTTTAGGAAGCTTTAGAACTAATTGGAGGATTTAACCATGGCTAGAACTTGAGATTTTGATTTTGAATTCCTCCCTTGATGAAGAAAGCCGAATGGAAGAAATATGAAGGGGGAGAGAGTTTTATGCTTGCTTCCTTGGTTGCTTCTAGGAAATGGGATTGGTGATATCTTATATTGATTTGATATTCTCCTAGTATAGAATCCTAGGTTTATTCTTGTTGCCAAATCCATGGACAAATCTAAGTAGCTTCCTAGTTTACAAGCTAAGCTACTTGTTTTAGCTTCCTTAGCACACTATTTGATTAGCCTTGGTTGATCATCCTATATCTAGCTCACTATTTGATAAAGTAACCATGGTTACTTTCTTACCATGGTTAGTTAGTGCATTACATTTATTTAATCGTTTACGCGTTCGCTCGATCGCTTAAACGTTTTCGTAATACTTCCTCGTAAAGAGTTCGCGATGTAATTCCTTTCGCATTTATTCCTTATGTTTTGAATTATCATACTTGGATATAAATCCGTAGGATTTTAATCTTGTAATTATATTGGGATTCCCGTAATCCTCGATGAGTCGTAAATATGGTCATTTTTCAAAGTTCAATTTTTTCGAAAACTAATAGCGTTTACATACACTCATTTGGTACGTATAATCATAATATCAACTCCGAAACTCATTTTCTCATGCACTACATAGTGTGGGCTCAAAAGTTTTTCCCGTCCGTCAGGGTTACTATTCATTAAACGTTTTACAAGGTCTCAAAAATTCGAGTTATTACAGTCTTCTCCTCTAACAAGAATTCCGTCCCGGATTCAATTAGAAAATAAGTGGGGGTATCTATTCCTCATTACGTCTTCAAGTTCCCAAGTTGACTCCTCGACATTTTGATTTCTCCATAAGATTCTAACCAGCTTCACAGTCTTGTTCCTCAGCACTTGTTCTTTTAAGTCCATTATCCTTACTGGCTGCTCGATGTAGGTCAGGTCTGTTTGTAAATCTACCTGCTCGTATTCTATTACATGTCATGCATCTGCATGGTACTTCCTTAACATGGACACATGGAACACGTTGTGCACTTGTTGCAGATTAGGAGGCAAGGCGAGCTTGTAAGCTAGAGGTCCTATTCTCCTCAAAATTTCAAAAGGTCCTATGAATATGGGACTCAGCTTCCCTTTCTTCCCAAATCTCATCACTCCTTTCCACGGAGATACCTTCAATATCACAGAATCTCCTACTTCATATTCCCTATCCTTCCTGGTCTGGTCGGCGTACTTCTTTTGTCTATCCTGAGCTGCTATCAGTCTTTTCCTGATGAGTCTCACCATTTCCCTGGTCTGTTGGACTAACTCTGGTCCTAATATCTTGTGTTCTCCAACTTCATCCCAACATAGGGGAGCGCGACATCTCCGTCCATAAAGAGCTTCATACGGAGGCATTCCTATACTAGCGTGATAGCTATTGTTGTAAGCAAATTCGATCAAGGATAAGTGGTCATCCCAATTTCCTTTGAAATCAATGGCACATACTCGTAGCATATCTTCTAGGGTCTGAATAGTCCTTTCGCTTTGTCCATCAGTCTGGGGATGGTAAGTGGTACTCATGTTTAGTCTGTTGCCTACGCATTCCTGGAAGCTTCTTCAAAATCGGGAATTAAACCTTGGGTCTCTATCTGACACTATGGCTACAGGAACGTCGTGTCTCATTACAATTTCCTCTAAGCAAATATCCACCAACTTGTCTATGGTGTACCTTTCGTTGATTGGTAGGAAGTGTGCGGACTTGGTCAATCTATCTATGATAACGCATATGGCATCATGATTGGTCTTTGTCCTTGGTAGGCCTGTCACAAAATCCATGGCTATATGCTCCCATTTCCATTCCGGAATTTCTAGGGGCCGTAATAATCCACTAGGTCGCTGATGTTCCGCCTTCACTCTCTGGCATGTCAAGCACTTGCTGACTCACTCTGTTACTTCTCTCTTCATGTTAGGCCACCAATAATAGTCCTTAAGGTCACAGTACATTTTCGTACTTCCTGGGTGGATTGAATATCTGTAGCTGTGCCCTTCGTGCAGCAGCTCATCCTTTAACTCTTGCACATTTGGAATCCAAATTCGGGATGCATACCTCATGATCCCTTTCTCGTCCTTCTCGCATCTCACTTCTTCACCTGTCAATGTTTCTCTTTCTTCACCCGCCTTCTTTTTCTAACATACTCGTATCTTTTCTATCAGTTCCGGCACTAGCTTAATTTCAAATAATCCTTCCGTTCCTTCACCGGTCATTCTCACGTCAATTTCCATCTTCTCAAATTTCTTTAATTAGCTCCTCCGATGTCATTATCATCTTGAATCTTTCCTTTCTACTAAGGGCGTCAGCCACCACATTGGCTTTACCCGGGTGATACAAAATTTCACAGTCGTAGTCCTTAATCAACTCTAACCATCTCCTCTGTCTCATGTTCCGTTCCTTTTGAGTAAAAATATATTTGAGGCTCTTATAGTCTGTATAAATCTCGCATTTCTCACCATACAGGTAGTGTCTCCAATTTTTCAGGGCAAACACTATGGCTACTAGTTCTAGATCATGAGTCGGGTATCTGCTCTCATACTCCTTCAATTGTCGAGAGGCATACGCTATAACTTTGTCGTGTTGCATCAGCACACATCCTAATCCTTTAAGCGATGCGTCGCTGTATATTATGAACTCTCCCTTTCCATCGGGAAGAGCGAGCACTGGTGCTGATACTAGCCTCCTTTTCAGAACCTGAAAGTTTTCCTCACATTTCTCTGTCCATACAAAGTTTTCTGTCTTCCGGGTAAGTCTAGTCAGTGGACCGTCTATCTTAGCAAAATCTTGCATGAATCTTCGGTAATATCCTGCTAAACCCATAAAAATCCTAACCTCTGTTGGGGTAGTTGGTCTTTCCCAGTTGGATACCACCTCTATTTTGGCAGGGTCAACTAAAACTCCTTTGCTACTCACCACATGTCCTAAAACTGAACTTCTCTTAACCAAAACTCGCACTTCGAGAATTTGGCATACAATTTCTCATTCCTCAAGATTTCTAAGACTATCCTCAAATGTTCTGCATGTTCTTGCTCTGTCTTTGAGTAGATCAGAATATCATCTATAAAAACTATCACGCATATATCTAGGTACTTTTTGAACACTCTGTTCATCAAATCCATAAAGGTTGCGGGTGCATTGGTTAGCCCAAATGACATGACTAAGAACTCATAGTGCCCATACCTAGTGCAAAAATCAGTCTTCAGTATATCCCCGGGTTTGATTTTTAATTGGTGATACCATGTTCTCAAATCTATTTTGGAAAAATGTACAGCTCCCTTGAGTTGGTCGAATAGGTCATCAATCCTGGGGAGAGGGTACCTATTCTAAATAGTCAGCTTATTTATTTCTCGATAGTCTATGCATAATCTCATACTGTCGTCCTTTTTCTTTAGGAATAGTACTGGCGCTCCCCATGGCGACATACTGGGTCTTATCATTCCATTATCTAATAACTCTTGTAGTTGAGAAGCTAGTTCCTTCATCTCAACTGGGGCTAGCCTATATGGGGCCTTGGATACTGGTACCGTTCCTGGTGCTAATTCTATAGCGAATTCTATTTCCCTGTCAGGTGGCAACCCTGGTAAGTTCTTTGGAAACACATCCTCGAATTCGTTCACTATGGGTATATCCTGTATATTAGGGACATCTTTCTTGGTATCTACCACATAAGCCAAATAGGCCTCGTTACCTGTCCTTAATAACCTTTTTGCCTGTAGCATGGTCAGAAATTTCTGGTTCTGTCGTTGACCTCTAAACACTACTTCTTTTCCATTTTGCACTCTTATCTTTACCCTTTTCTGTTCACAATCTATTTGCGCTCCATTACTGGATAACCAATCCATTTCTAAGATTATATCAAATTCTCCTAACACAAATGGGATTAGGTCAACCTCGAAGACCTTCCCTTCTAATTTCAACTTGGACTTAGGGTGTACTTGATTCACAGGAATTATTTCTTTGTTTGCTATTTCCACTTGTAATACCTCGCGTAAGGATACGGCGTTAAGTTTTAACTTTTTAGCAAAATCTTGAGATATAAATGACTTGGTTGCTCTAGAATCAAATAGGACATTTGTATGTTCAGAATTTAACAAAAGGGTACCTGCTATCACGTCAGTGTTTCGGACAGCATCCTGAACGGTCATGTTGAAGGTCCTAGCAGCTGGGGGTCGGTTGGATGCAGCTATGCTCATCCCTGAGGCTGGGGGCTTCAATGTCGGGCAATCCTTTCTCATGTGTCCTACCTTTCCACATTGGAAACACGTCACATTGGGTCGAGTGCAGTTGTTCGCAAGGTGTCCGATTTGGTCACACCTGTAACATTTCAGAGGGGCTCTCGCCTGGGTACACACTCCAAGGTGTCTTCTCTCACATGTCTGACATTCGGGTATTGGGGCACGAGGTTGGCTATGGAACGTTGCCCTAGATTTTCCGCCGCCCTGGCCAACACTCTCACTCGGGGCCTTTCTGAATCCGGGGCCTCGTGCAGGTTGGGACACCGCTCCCCTGACGAACCTACTTGGAAGGCTCCTGTTCCTAGTTCCTACTCCTCCTCCTTCGCCTTGGCTTCCTATCTTCCTCTTCCTATTTTCCTTTTCCTTCACACTTTGCTCACTGCCAGCTTCAACAATCGAGACTTTCTGCACTAAGGTGGCATAGTATGTCAGCTCTAACACCGCCACTCGGTTTTGGATCCACTGTTTCAGACCAAGATGAAACCTTCGCGCTTTCTTCTCTTCGGTATTCACAAACTCAGGCACAAATCTCGACAACTCAGTAAACTGGGCCTCATATTCCGCCACTGTCATCTTATCCTGTTTCAATTCCAGAAACTTAATCTCCATCTGGGTCTCCATAAACCTAGGGAAATACTTGTCTAAGAATATTCGGGTAAATCTATCCCATGGAATCACAGCATCAGTCTCTAGGTTTCGTTTGGACTCCCACCAGTAGTTAGCTTCTCCTTTCAGCATGTAAGAAGCGAAAATGGTCTTGTGTCGTTCCTCTATACCTAGTATCTCGAAGGACTTTTCTATCTCTTTAAGCCAGGTCCGTGCTTCAACGGGGTCGGCATACCTAGAAACTCTGGGGGTTTGAGAGATTTGAAGGCCCTAAAGGCAGTGGCTGCAGTCTGTTGGATAACATGTGGGTGTGGTGGAATAGGCTGTTGGTTCAGATTTGCTCTTAACAGTTCCATAAATTCATTCATGGGGTTCCCTCCCTGATGGGTATCCTCAGCCTCTTCTTCTACATAGTCTTCCTCGTCATATTCATTATAGTCTAGGTCTTCTTCACTTTCCTCATTTACTACAGGGTCAGGTTCATTCCGTTGTTGGTTAATAGATTTCGCGGGCTGTGCCCCGGTTCCTCTTCTACGGGGTGGCATTGTTCTGATAATGAAAATTTGTCAATATAGTTGCAATATTTTATAATTGGATTAATTTATTCAGGTGTAAGCATGTCATTTATTATCTAGCATGTTTTTATAAAGTGCAATAATATGGACATCAATTTCTTAATAACTGCTAGATATATATTTCATAAGGCCTCTTACTTATATCTGGGGGACAAAACAACTAGCTGAGTTCATACATGCCTGATTATAGTACATCACTACTTGCCCTGAATTCTGAAATGCAAATACATAATCTGTGTACCCTGAAGGGCTAGGAACGCTATCTATTACTAGCTATCCTATCAAAATTGGTGACAAGTCACCCAGCCTTCTTCAAGGTCCATATCTAGTCACTAGTAACTTAGTCACTGTCACTGCGCGTGAGGTCACGCACCCTCCTTATCGCTCCTGCCAACATCAGCTCTGCATCAACTACCGAGATGTACCCTCCAATCGCTTTCATTCTCATCTGAACCCGGGTACGGAGCTCGATCCCATCGATCTCTCTGCGGGCTATGGCTGGGGAAGCAGCTCTGAAATCCCCTGGGTATCCTAGTCATATGGCTCTCTCAGCTGTCAATGCATGGCGTAACTCCGCAATGCGGGCAGATGCCGCAGTGATCTCAGCATTAAGCTGAGCCACCATCCAGTCATGTACAGCTACATGTATGGTCGCCGGGGGTGGTAGAGGTGAGTCTAGGTCGCTAGAGGATATGTCGTAAGCCACGTAGACCTATGCATATATCCCATCCTCGTCATCATCATCAGCATAGGGCATAGGGCTCTGAATCCCTTGGGGGTGGGGTAGGAGAGCGAATGGTCGGGTGAGGGTACATCTCTACATCCCTCCAGCCTACGCAATCTCCCTGGGTCATCTCAACGTCATCAGCTATGGGGATAGGAAGGTTGGTCTCCTCCTCCAAAATATTCTCAATAGGGTCATCATCTGAGTCATTAATTGGTGGGTCCTCTGGCTCGAGAGTAGGGTCATGCTCAGGGACCATAACATCATCAACAGGGTCAACCTCCCTCATAGGCTCCACTGGTACCTGACACAATAGGCAAAGTGTTACTAACTTAGAGTCGGAATTCCCTTGAGGGTAAAATAGTCAAGACTACCCATGTAGCCCGACGACGAACTCGACTTGAGCTCTAATTGATTATTTGATTATTCCTATGTCTACATATTTTATATCCTATCGTTTCCAAGATTTGATAACCTAAGGCTCTGATACCATTTATGTGGCGCCCCAAATTCCGGGGTCAGGAATCTCGGAGGCCACGCCATCTAAACTACTACAAACTACCTACCTACCTCACACTATAATATATAAATACTCACACTTTATGACCCCACACTTATCACACACACACACTTACAGGTTATTGTCTTGGAAATGAACCATTCATAGCTAGAGTAATTCAACCATAAAGTGATAATTATTACAACCCAAAAGTGATTAAATCTTACCGGGGAGTAACCTTTAAGTAAGGCTAGTCCGTCGGTCAAATATACGTTTCTTGTTTATTACCTTACATAAGTCATACTTATAAATAAGCCGAACTAAAAACAACTGAAAACCAATCCAGCTTATTCGGACTACGTGTGGTACAACACCAAAAAATCTACGGAACAGCTGGCCATTTCCTACCCGTTTCTTGGTTGTGGTTCTCATGGTAGGCATCTTGATTCACTGTTGTGTTGTGTCAATTTAAGAAAATAAGTGTGAGCTATAATGCCCAGCATAATAATGTACAATATGAAAATGACTGTATGATAACTTATGTAAAACATCATATATGATACTTATGTTTTATTCGAAATTAGTTTTCCCTTGGTGATACACACCTTCTATGAAAACAATTATTTAGGGGATTTTATTATCATGCGAATACCTTAATAGTAAACCCAGCACCTAGGCTTGGGTTACGGTATTGCATCACAATTCCAATTGGAAGAATTAGGACACCCGTTGGAGCCACCACATACGATGATCAGTCGTAATACGATAATAGTAACCTTTTCTACTAGTAGAAGGATGACACCATCGTATCCCGGTTATCACCCTTGCCGCATTCGGGCTACGTGTTCCATTTTTGGCTATACACATACTTCACAAGTTCCTGAGTACACAGAGTACCTTCGCTTGCGGTACCTTTGGTAGTCCATCTAGCACACATAGTACCAGAGTCTACCCCTCCCTTATCCTTTTAAAAAGAATTCTATCATATCTCGAGAACTCGAACCACATCGAAATTCCCCAAGTGTTTTGCTTGTTGATAGAAACAGTTTACCTTACTAAGATATAAATGTATATATATATGTACTTTCGAAATTTTCGGAGGAAGTACTAAGGATGTGAGTTGACCGTTGTCAACCGATAATTAAATAAGGGGGGAAAGTTTCTCCTTGAAAATATATTCAAAATATTAAATAAGTCGGGGTAATATTCTCCGATGATCTGAAATTATTCGAATGATTTTCGAAAATCAGAAAGTAATTTAAATCTGGTTCTATGATTTTTAAATCATAAATAAACCCTCTAATAAATAGTAAATAATTAAATGATAATCGATAAATAATTAAACCTCGAAGGAGTTTACTTTTAAAAGAATAAATAATATTCCTCAACTAATTTATGTTTAATACATTAATAACTTTAATATTTAATTGAGATTGAAGTGAATATTTAATGGAGAATACTTCTCCCTAATAAGTGAATAGTAAGTAAATATTTCTTGTCCAAATGATAAAGTATAGTTGAGGGAATACGATCTTTGGAAATCGTTTTAATAAAAGCTCGAGGTGTTTAATATTGGTAAGTGGACGTCGAGTCCCTTTAAAGCGTACTACTATGGACTTGTAATCGTCCTATAATATCACCGGAATGATTCGCGGGTTTTTATCTTGAAATTCCGACCGACTCTCGGTCTTATTATAATACGTTACGCTTATAGCGGAATTAAACATTTCACGATATATACTTATCGTACAACATCGATATATCATGCAAAAATTCAATAACTAAGTATCACGTCAAACATGGTACTTATGCAATGATAATAAAACAATCCTTTCACAACACAACAGTAAATGGAATTGGTTTCGTAAACTTGCCTGGGTGTCTCGAGGTGGAGGATGCTCTAGGTTCCGCTCGGAAATCTATAATCATAAACACAATCCATTTTGTTAGGTCCCGTTCTAATTTACGGTGACTCGCACTCATGCGCTACTTATTATACACCCTCTCAACTTATATTACCCTTATTATTCCTTTAAGTCCTTATTCACATCATGGTCGCTTCATTTTTCTAAGTATTTTAGGTTCATTTTCATTTTCGCCGTCGGCTCCGCTTATGGATTCTACGGTTTCTAATCACGTGGTCTCGGCTCCGATATTTTTATGAAACTGAAAAATCATTAATTTCACTTGAAATTTTATGGCAGTTAGGAAATCTGTAAAAATTCATGATTTATGAACATTCTTCAGTCGATCCTTTATATTTTCAAAGTTCGTAATTCGTAGCAGTTTTTGTCGCGTAAATCACTTTTAGTAAAATGACCATATCTTTTGATCCGTAAATCGGAATCAAGCGATTTAAGAGCCTAAACGATCCTTATAACATTGTATATCATAATAAAGGGTTATTTTTTAAGAAACTACATTTACATCTTTGGGACTTTCTGCAGAAACTTAAAGTTATGTTTTTTTCGTTTTAGCGAGATTACGTTTACGATCGGAGTTTCGTTTACGCCTTAAATCTTTATACTACCACCAACAATCATCATATCATCATCAACAAACTAACTCCTCTCAATAACATCATGTTCTTAAGGCAATAACAATCAATCTTAAATCTACAAAGCTAAACATCAAGATTTCAACAATATCACCTCTAAAACTAGGTTTATAACTACATACTAAAAGGATCTTGAAATTGAATTTTAAATAAAGTTGGGGCTAAGATTTTTACCTTTCTTGAAAGCTTGAGATGTGTTCTTGAGGATGATGGAGTCTTGGGAGTGCTTGGTATGGTTTTTAGAACCTAAAACCACCATTGAAATCAAGAAACCAAAGAAGAGTTACTATTCATACTATTCACTAGCAACTTTCTTGATTTTATTTCACCCATCAAACCTTGATAAAAAGAGATCAAAGAATTATCTTACCTTATTTTGGTTGTTAGAAAGCTTGAGAATTAATGGGAGCATTTAACCATATATAGAACTTGAGATTTTGATTTTGAATTCCTCCCTTGATGAAGAAAGCCGAATGGAAGAAATGAAGAAGGGGAGAGAGTTTTATGCTTGCTTCCTTGGTTGCTTGTAGGAAATGGGATTGGTGATATCTTATATTGATTTTATATTCTCCTAGTATTGAATCCTAGGTTTATTCTTGTTTCCAAATCCATGGAAAAATCTAAGTAGCTTCCTAGTTTATAAGCTAAGCTACTTATTTTAGGTTCCTTAGCACACTATTTGATTAGCCTTGGTTGATCATCCTATATCTAGCTCACTATTTGATAAAGTAACCATGGTTACTTTCTTACCATGGTTAGTTAGTGCGTTACGTTTATTAAATCGTTTACGCGTTCGCTCGGTCGCTTAAACGTTTTCGTAATACTTCCTCGTAAATGGTTCACGATGTAATTCCTTTCGCATTTATTCCTTATATTTTGAATTATCATACTTGGATATAAATCCGTAGGGTTTTAATCTTGTAATTATATTGGGATTCTCGTAATTCTCGATGAGTCGTAAATATGGTCGTTTTTCAAAGTTCATTTTCTTCGAACACTAATAGCATTTACATACACTCATTTGGTACGTATAATCATAATATCAACTCCGAAACTTATTTTCTCATGCACTACATAGTGTGGGCTCAAAAGTTTTTCCCGTCCGTCATTCATTAAACATTTTACAAGGTCTCAAAAATTCGAGTTATTAAAGTGTTCCCCTCTAACAAGAATTTCGCCCCGAAATCAATTGGAAAATAAGTGGGGGTTTCTATTCCTCATTGCGACGTCAAGTTCCCAAGTTGACTCCTTGACATTTTGATTTCTCCATAAGATTCTAACCAGCTTCACAGTCTTGTTCCTCAACACTTGTTCTTTTTGGTCCATTATCCTTACTGGCTGCTCGATGTAGGTCAGGTCTGGTTGTAAATTTACCTGCTCATATTCTATTATATGTCGTGCATCTGCATGGTACTTCCTTAACATGGACACATGGAACACGTTGTGCACTTGTTGCAGATTAGGAGGCTAGGCGAGCTCGCAAGCTAGAGGTCCTATTCGAAGGACTGATCCCTTTTATATCTGCTATAGTCCATCCGATGGCCGATTTGAATTCTCTCAAGATGCTCAAGAGCTTGTCCTCATCACTACCTGAAAGGTCAGATGCAATAATAAAAGGCAAAGTAGATGTATCACCTAAAAAAGCATACCTCAGATGTTCAGGTAATGGTTTAAGCTCCAAAGTAGGTGCTTCTTCAATAGATGGTTTGAGCTTTCCCTCAGCATTCTTGAGATCAGTAGTACCAAGAGATTCAAATGGCATGTCTAGCTTTCGCCTCCAAGGAGAATCATTTAGATATTGTAGTTGCTCATTTCCTTCTTCATCTTCACTGTCAAATTCCCCTACTAAGGCTTTTTCTAAGGCATCAGATCTTAGCACATGATCAAGTTCTGAAGTTACCGCAGAATCAATCAAATCCGCCTTGAAACACTCCTCATCTTCTATAGGGAATTTTATCGCATTGAATACATTGAATGTCACATCCTGATCTTGCACCCTCATAGTAAGTTCACCTTTTTGCACATCTATCAAGGTACGGCCTGTAGCCAAGAAAGGTCTTCCCAAGATTATGGGAATCTTCTTAGCTTCCTCGAAATCCAGAATGACAAAGTCTGCAGGAAAGATAAGCTTATCAACCTTCACTAACACGTCTTCCACGATGCCTCGTGGGTATGTGATAGAACGATCAGCCAATTGTAGAGACATGTAGGTGGGCTTTGAATCAGGCAAAATCAGCTTTTTGAAGATAGACAACGACATCAGATTGATTCTTGCTCCCAAATCACAAAGGCACTTGTCGAATGACAACTTGCCAATAGTGCAAGGAATGGTGAAACTACCTGGATCCTTAAGCTTTGGAGGTAATTTTTGTTGCAGCACAGCACTGCACTCTTTTGTTGGAGCAACAATATCAAGATCATCCAGTTTCACCTTTCTTGAAAGAATACCCTTCATGAATTTTATATAACTAGGCATTTGCTCCAGAGCCTCAACGAAGGGTATGTTGATGTGAAGTTTCTTGAACACCTCCAGAAACTTACCAAATTTCTTATCCAGCTTTTGTTTTTGCAATCTCTTAGGAAAATGTGGTGGAGGATAGAGTTGTTTCTCCCCTGTATTACACTCGGGAAAAGTGTGTTCAACGGTAGTCTTCCTTGGTTCCGCCTCTTTCTCCTTTTGTTTTTCTTCTTCATCTACAACTTCAGCTTCTCCATCTTTTGCTTTTTCAGCATCAGCAACGTTTCCAGACCTTAAGGTAATAGCTTTGACTTGCTCTTTAGCTTCCTTCCTGCCTGGCACTTCAGTATCACTGGGAAGTGTTCCAGGTTGACAATTGAGCACGGCATTGGCTATTTGACCAATTAGATTCTCCAAGGTCTTGATAGACACAGCCTGACTTTTACACAACAACTTTAGCTCCTCGAAATCAGCACTAGAAGGTGGAGCAGCACCTCCTTATTGAGGATATGATTGTCTTTGAGCATATTGCTGAGGTTGCGGGAATCCAGGTGGATTAAACTACTTACTTACAGCTTGCTGATATGGTTGCTGAATAGTTTTCTGAGTATTGCTCCAGCTGAAATTGGGATGATTTCTGTTATTAGGATGATAAGTAGCTGGCACAGGCTGCTGCGGTCGCTGATAATTATTCACATACTGAACAGATTCATTAATAAGAAAACACTGATCCATAGCATGAGAGCCTGTATAAAGCTCAAAGACCATAGCTATCTGATTGACTCCATAGTTGGCTACAGAATCAACCTTCAAAGATAGCGATGGGAGCTGCGCTGCAATAGCTGTAGCTGCATCAACTTCCAGAATACCTGCTACTTTCTCATGCATCATCCTTTGAGTTGGGTTTTGATGCTCGTTTGCAGCCATAGTTTCAATAAGATGATAGGCTTCTGTATAGCTTTTGGCCCACAAGGCGCCTCCAGCTGCTGCATCGAGCATGGGCCGAGATTGGGCCCCCAAACCATTGTAGAACCCAGTGATCACCATCCAGTCAGGCATACCATGATGTGGACACTTTCTCAACATCTCCTTATAGCGCTCCCAAGCTTCGCACATAGATTCTGTTGGTTGCTGTGTAAAATGAGTAAGAGCACTCCTCATAGCTGCAGTCTTGGCCATTGGATAGAACTTCACCAGAAACTTTTGCGCAAGATCTTCCCAAGTAGTGATGGACCCAGTTGGTTCAGAATGTAACTAGTCCTTATCTTTATCCCTCAGAAAGAATGGGAAAAGCCTCAGCTTGATAGCCTCATCAGTAACACCATTATATTTGAAAGTACTACAGATCTCGACAAAATTCCTGATATGCATGTTGGGATCTTCAGTCGCAGCACCTCCGAAAGAAACAGAATTCTACACCATCTGAATAGTGCCCGGCTTGATTTCAAAAGTATTAGTCTGAATAGCCGGATGAATGATGCTTGACTGAATGTCATCAATTTTAGGCTGAGAAAAGTCCATAAGAGCTGGATCTGCTGGAACTATACGATCACCCATGATTATCGGTTCTTTCTGCTCACTCTCTTTATCCGAATCTTCAAAATCTATCTTCTCCGGAATATCAAGAACTGAGTCTATCTCCTCAGCCGTATCTAGAGTCCTCTTGCGAGTGCGAGAACATGTTTGCATAAACGCTCGCTAAAGTACCTGAAACACAACCAGAAATAATAAGTAACAAGTATTAATCAATGAGTCCTAATGACCACTGATGGCAAGTACATAAACTAAACAGATTAACACCGAGTCCCCGGCAGCGGCGCCAAAAACTTGTTAGGCACAAAGCATGCGCTAATAATTCAAGCAAGTATACGCGTTCGTAAGTAATATAGAATGATTTCTAGTTTGTTCCCACAGAGACTCAGACTATATGTATTTAATTAACACTTACTCACCAATGTATGATTACTTCTCAATGTCAAGACACTAACACTTAAGGTTGATTGACTAATTATTAACTACGATTAACTACGAGAATAAAACACTTAAATTAACACTTGAATTAACAATATTAAACACACATGAGATCATAACTTCATTACTACTTCCTTCAATAGTTATTGTTATTACCCTTAGCATGTAACGATGATGATATTAATCGAACAACACGAAACTGATAAAAGCCAACTTTCGTTGCACAAATACCATTCTACCAAGCATCCACAATTAAGATAGAAGTTGAATAGGCATCAATTATGTTGAGACACTATATGTCTATAGAATTTGACAACATAACGATTTAAGCGGAAGTTATTCATGATGATTACACAGGGCAAGTAAAACGGTTAGAGTTACCCACTAATCATGCATACAATACACGAACCTATGCTAGCATGGCAAGTTCTAAATCTCAAGATTCACTATCGCTTCACAAGAGATTAACATGCTATCTTATATGTTCGCGACGCACATAAGACGAATAAGCACAACCTATACTAGATATCATACAATCATCACATATCAAGGTATTAAACAATTAACTAAAGAAATCCATAGTTAATTCGCTACGACCCCATGATCACGATTAGCCCATGATAGAAATCAACATCACCATGGGTTCATATGAAAACATGATAATAACATGACAATATAAACTAATAAAATACTTATTAAAACCAGAGTACGTCACAAGAGTATTAAGGTTCAAAGTAAAGAAACTAGCATCCACTGTTACAACGAATAAAAGAATCACAAGAAATCGTATGCTTCCTCTTCTTCGTTGCAGTGTGCTAAAACGGTCTTATTAATCTTCTCTCCTTGATCCGTACTTGATTAATACTTGTTGCTTCTTTTTGTGAAACGTCTCTAAATATTACTTATATAGAAGTCTACAAGAATCAGCAGTCTCAGAAGCCCAATAAAACATGAATTAGAAATCAAGCATTAAAATTCTCGACCCCAGGCGGCCGCCCCAGCTTTCCAAGTGGGCGCCTCAGCTTCCAAGCGGCCGCCCCAGATCCCAGGCGGGTGCCTGGCATGCTTCTGGAAAAAATGACTGTTTTGCTCCTGATTTTGCTGATTTCTTCGCACAACTCCACGCAACCGATTCCATGTACTTCTCTAGGCTTATTATGATGAATTCTTCCTACATACGCAGGTTATATCCTGAAATGCAAAAACACTAGAAAAACGCGTCAAATACACAAAATACTTATTTTCAAGACATCAATTCAAGCCATTATAAGACGTTCTAAGTGGTATAAAATGCCACTTATCAAAGGACAATAGAACGAGCAAATAATTCAGATTGCCTATTTTCCATTATAGCATACATCTCTGAGTAGAAAATCTTTGTTTCTTCCATGTCATAATTGAATTATGTGCACGCTACAGCCAAATTTTGCAACTCTTGCTCTGCTACATTCTTTATGCCTGACCATCTCTTCCTCTTTTCACTTCTTGAAGTCATTTTGTAATCTGTAATATACATCTAAATGTTAAAAACAGCCAAAGGTATATATACATGTGAGAATGGCTGGTAATTTTTGGTAGTTCTTTTCTGCTAAATTTAACAGTTACCATGATCTATAATAATAGAATGGTAGTTAACAATTTGAATATTTTTTTTCATGTTTTCAACTGTCATGCTACTTTGATTTTGTGATGTGTCCTTAAGGAATATGCTGATTAGGTCCTCATTATGAGAAGATACTTTTAAAAAGGTTTACAAAAAATTTTACATGTGTTGGTGCTTACTGTGCATATTCACATACTCATTCTTTTCCTCATGTTTGGAGATCGTCACTTCTACTGCAAGAGGATATGAATCATGAACATTACATTATTTTAGATTACTCATGCATCAGTCTATGAATGCGGCTAAGTGTATGCATCAGAGTTTCTCAGCGTTAGGAATGTAATTAGCATGTGAATATGCATCCTATTACATACATTTCTACTATTTTTGGTAATTATCTATTATAGTTGGATCTATTTTATCTTGGAAATTAAATTTAAATACTATCCGCTTTAATCTTTAGTAGCATGACATCATGAATTGGAGTGGATTTTTTTATATTAGTCACATTTTTGTACTTCTTGAACATGTCTGCCAATACATTTTTCAAATTAGATAGAACATTAAGAGGGATGAATTTTCACTTTATATGTAATAATCATATATTCTCACAGAAAAATATGATGCATTTGCAAAAAAAATATCCATATGTTGTAGTTTGACAATGTCCGTGATGTACTTAACGTTAAATTCAATTTTCTAACTTTATAGCTACTATGATTTACCTAAAAAATATATGTGCCAACTAAAGAAAATTTAAAAAAAGATGTAGCAATCTCTTGAGATCTAATTTCAACCGGAAATGATTTTCAAAAAAAAAAAGTTTGTACATTACAATATGCAAATCATTAAAAATATATAGAGATTTATGAGAGCAAACCAAATTTATAGATTAGTATCAAAACGAAAAAGGTAGAGTTTACCATGTGCATATGAGTCATCAACTTGAAGATATATAAAAACTATATATTAGTCTACTATTGACAATAAAACGACATTAAGGATTCAGTTCAAGGTTTCATCACCAACCTGAAAACTTAAGTTGCATATGAAAATACAAAATTATAATATAATTCAATGTAATTTAAAGCATAAGCACATGGAACACGTTCAAATTGATAGAAAGAGTATTCCAACAGCATCACAATATCAATGTTCAGTCTCCAAACTACATTGATACTATTAAGTAACAGATTCAGATTCTAAGAAATATATTGAGGATAATTACTAATTGGGAGGATTGACTTCAATGTTAAAAGTTGGAACAACACCGTCTTGCTGTAATGTGAAGCGCAGATTGTCATTTTCCTTTAAGTCAAGATCTTTGACAAATTTGCCCCATCCACGTGAAAATCTGGCAACTGTCCCGTTTAGCACTATTTTTATATCCCAAACTCCTTGGCCAGTTCTGAACTTCACCATGTCTCCGCTTTTCCATATTTGATCTCGGAATCTTATAGTTCTAGGAATGTGATGCACAATAGTTGAACATGTTAGCATAATTTGATCAGTCTGTTCCTGAACATAATACAACAAGGTATTTGAAATAGTTATATTATACTCCTATATATTATTATTTACCGCTCCATGACATTTAGAGTTCAAGAGACTTCCAGCCAATAATTTAGAAAACTGGAGATTCATTTCAACTTCGCATCATGTGGATTGTTGTTTTCCATCAACTCCATATTCTGTATTCCAGCATTGTCCTGTACAGGGTTATCATATCCTTCCACCTCCATCTCAGTTGACACGTCCACAATTTCAATATTTTGTTCTAAGTACGGATATAAGACAATGTTAAATTCAAGACCACTACCTATGTAAAAGGAGCCTGCAAAGTAAATAAGGAAATAAAACATATGGCATACCGATCCCAGGAGGTGAATCTGTAACATTATCTTCAAAAAGAAAAAAAATCCACTAGGCCTTCTCCTCCGATTACTTTCTGCTGTGGAACGTGTAATTTCCTTTCCTTCACACATAAAAATCATTCCACAAAACTCACCATTCCCACCAAAACTAAATAATATCATATCATTCTCCACAATACCAAAATACTTAATCAGTTGTTTTAGCCCATAAAGTATTCTTAATTTAGCATCGTATCTCACATCCCACAGAATCCCATTGATTATAATATGTTCAATACCAAGGAGCTGCTTTTCAGTCTCCTAGCCTAAAAACCTTGGGATTGTCTGTTACAATGTTAAAACATAAAAGAATTATTGATCATTTACTAAAAACATACAAGAATATGGGTAAAAAACAATAGGCTACTCACAATATATCCAAGATTCAAAGGAGCCTAAAAAAATCTTATAAAACGATCTTCTTCCATTTCTATCCCCTGTTCGTTAATTATCAAATTTAATTTTTTTACTAAATATATTTGAATCTTCTAGATATTAAAAAACTGATGTTTCAAATAAAGTGTTGCACCCTCATAGCAAAATCAAAAGAATTATGAGATACCTTCTTTTTTCTCAGCTTCCACTTCTTTCTTTTTAAAAATAAAAAGTAGAACAATCTCTGGTAGCTCATGAGCCATATTCATAGCTATTACATCACCTGCGCAGATATCCAACTCCTTTAAAACTCCTGACCATCCTTTCCCAAACCAACACTTTTCTTCAACCCAATGGATGAGTACATCCCATTTTCTGCAGCCATGCTTCAAACAGATCTTGGACAATCATTTCCATCGCTTATACAAATTTTCCAAATGAGTAGGCAGTTCCTGTTCAATTGAGCACATTGAATATTAGATTTAAGATAAGTAAACTAAATGTTTATACATATGAGGGAAATAATAAATGTATAAATAGAGAGAGTTGTTACCATATTATCCAAGTCCTCTATACTTGAGTATTGTCTGATCACCATCAAGGATTGTTCACAATCAAGTCTTACAGCATTGTAGTGAATACAAGCACGGTACCTCTCAGTAACATCATGATTACGATAATATATAAACTCATCCATCATCCAATTGTTATAGTTCCCTTTATTGAAGAAAAACATTGACTAGTTAATATGTTCGTCTTGCAGAGTTGCAAGTTTATGTCTTGTTCATGTAACAAGTTTTAAAGTCTGTCTTTCTTTTTCAATCTTCATGTCCTGCTGAGTTATCAAATATGGAGTCAACACACAACAATTTAGAGGATATATATGCAAAATTATTAATAGAAGAGGAGGAGGAATGAGGCATTTTCGTAGGAGAAAATGAGATCACGCAGCATAAGCAAATATATGTTCTGATTGGAAGGTTTCTAAGTGATAAACATATTAATTTTCAAGCAATGCAGAATGTGTTGGCTGCGCTTTGGAGACCAATAAAACAAATGTGCGGAAGTGGTGTAAACCTCCTCAGGATTGGATTAAAATAAATGTTGATACTACATTTTGGACAAACACTGGACACATAGGTGCAGGATGTATCATTAGGGATGATCAAGGACAGTTCCTTAGAGCCAAAGCTAGTAAACTTCGGGGTTGTGCTACAGCCAGGGAAGCTGAGGCTTTGAGCTTTAAAGAAGCCTTAACATGGACGAAAGAATGGAGGACAAATCGCTGCGTATTTGAGCTGGATGCGAAAGCAGTAGTGGAGGTCATTCATGGACCTCAGAAACAGTCCAATTTTCATGTTATTATTGAGGAGTGTAGGGATATATTGAAACACTTTGAGGAAGTGTTAGTTATTTTCGATTACAGATCTGCGAATAAGGTAGCTCATGTGTTAGCGCGGGCTGCTTATTCTATGCCAGATTCCATGGTGTGGTGTAATACTGCCCCAGAACTTATTTGTAAGCTCATTGCTGAAGAGTATTAATATATGCAAGTGCGTTTTTTCAGAAAACAAACATTGGCTCAACTGATGGATGTATAATCGAAACAGCCATATGGTTGAAACACCGGACAGTAAAGTTGCCATACCCATAATAATCAAAAACAACAACAGAATACATCTTTAAATCATAAAATCTCATAAATTCTTGAAGGCCATAATTTTTTTTCGATACTTATCATATTCCGCATTCCAAATAATTATCTTGCACTTTAGGTGTAATTGGGAACGAAGTTTACTCTTGAATTTATCAATAAAACTAGACGGAACCCTCTGCAATTTTGGATAGATAATGCAGTGAGGTACAATACAAATTCAACTTCTTAATAACGTTCAAATACAATCAGTTAAAAACTTACAAATGCTCCATCCTCATCTTTCTCCACATTTGCAGAAACAAAGCTGCCTAACGGTTTTTGTCCTCTACCTACATTTAACATTTATTAATCATGTATACCTAAATTTATAAATAAGCATCCAACAAGCAATGAAAAACATTGTCTGACATATTTACCCATATCCCAGTCAATATTCCACGAGTCGTGCTTTCTCTTATGTTCCTGAACATTCAAATTTAAAACTCAATCTAAAATAGTTCATGAAGAAATCTTCAAAAATTCGTGAATAATCTACTGTTGAAAATCTTATCAATTTGCTATACAGAAGTATAGGCATCCAGCGGTGAACTAATTATATCAATTTGAAATCAAATCATTGTCTATATGACTCCGAACTAAAATATGCAATCAACATCAATACATGGAATACTCTTATACATAAAAATGGAGCATTACATATACTGAAAATTGATATTTGAATGAAAATTAAAGTATTAAACAAACTATTAGCCATGAACTATACAACCAATTGACAACAACTAAAACATGGATAGATGGGGTTACTAACCTCCAAAAAATGTTCATAATCTTCTGATTGAGAGAGTTGGTTTTAATGATTTGAAGTAGTAGCCATTGATTCTCCCTCGACAGAGCTCTGTTCAATGTTTTATTTGTCGGTATTGTGCCTAAATCCAACTCTTTATTAAAGATATGTTGGGTATGAATTACCTAATCTTAAAATATAAATTTAAATTCTTTTAAATTAAATATTATAATATACATACTATTGAAATTTTGTAAGGATTATTAAATTAAATTTTACGTTTTATCATTAAAATAATATCAGAACAAAATATATTTTAATTTTAATCCCTATATGCTTATAAATTAATAATTATCATATTTTATAAATTTATAATTATCATGTTCTATGTTTTGTTTGCCATTAACGGTATTGTGCCTAAATCCAACACTTTGTTAAAGATATGTTGGGTATGAATTACCTAATATTAAAATATAAATTCTTTTAAATTAAATATTACAATATACATGCTATTGAAACTTTGTAAAGATTATTAAATTAAATTTTTGTTTTATCATTAAAATAATATCAGAACAAAATATATTTTAATTTGAATCCTTATATGCTTATAAATTAATAATTATCACATTTTATAAATTAATCAACACAAATTAAAAAACACATGTTGAGATTATTTTATTTATTTATTTATTAAATAAATTATTCTTAAATTATTTCCTTGATAAAATTATAATATACCTTCTTAAAATTAATCTATATCATATGAAAAAATGTGAAACATGCGCTGATTTTATTAAAAACAAAATTTAAAATTAGTTATTTATGTTTTAAAACAAAAATTATGACAACACAACATATATTTTTCTAACATACGTGAAAAAGTATATCCGCGTACATTTTTTTTCATTACTGAAAAGTTACGTAAACATTTCTCTTTATATTATTTAATATTTTTTAAAAACTTAAATATATTTAGAACGCGTAGCGTGGGCACAAATCCCTAGTTTCTTCAAAATATAATCCTAATTTTTTTGACATTGAAATAATTGTTTAATCATAATCAAATAATTTTACTAATTATAATTTGTAATCATATAATTATAAAATAACACTTTTAAAATTACACAATTACATACTTTGAGTTTTAAAATTAACATTAAAATTAATAAAAATATTAGCATAAAATATTAAAATATATAATTATCCACTAAATTTTGAGCAAAAATATAAATATAAACAAAATTAATACAAGCATGATCCACAGACTTTTAATATAATATCAATGTGACATGTAATGTAATACCCCAACTTACATAATATTTAATTAGAATATTTTACTTAAAGTAAAGATAGATTTGAAAATGATTAATTTAAGACTCACGGGAATTTTGTTGGAGGAAAACGTATTTTCATGAAATTTTAGTATATTTCGAGAAGGAGGGTTCCTGGGATGTGTTAGAAAATACAAGAAATATTTTAGAGACCTTGAGAAAATTATATTTGAGTAAAGAGGTGTGGTGGATAATTAGAGATGATATAAAGATTTAAAAAAAAAAGACAAGGTCTAATAATAAAGGATATAAAAAAAAGCTTACAAAGTAAGGATTAGAGGCATGTGGCTTGCGTTATTGTAAGACATGTGGCAATACATAAATTAGATTAGTGTAATTTGGGATAGACACATGTCATGAGTTAGGTGTTCAATAAGGACACTTGTCAATCTCCAATTTTATGTTGAATAATTAGTAGACAAGTGTTCAAGTACATTGTTAGATGGCAAGTTGTAGAAATTGAATTTTGATGAAAGAAATTTTTGTGGATAAAGTTCCTCAAGATTGTCCAATAACGATTGAAGAACATACATGTCTGAAAGAATTTGGAGTCTCAAGTTGGAGAGCTTATTGTTGAAAAAAAATTGGATATTGTGGGTTGGGGAAACTCGAGTTGTGTTCGATGATTAAATATCGATATTTGAAATAAGATTTCAATAGAGGAATAACACTTGGATAATTATATATTTGGATGGCTTGTAAATGAAGTTGTAAATAAATCAAAGAGTATATTCTAAAATTTTATTACAAAAGTGATAAGTGATGTGAAGTTGTTGGATGAGAAAATATTAAGAATTTTGGGTTGACTTTTCAGTATATAAGTTAAATATTTGTAATAGATAAAATTGAATACAATCATCGAAGTAGATGACATTATAGATAGACATTAACTTAAGGGCGTGACATGAACATATGGTTGAGAAATATTGTGTAGATAAAAAAAAAGAAATTTTGCTTCGAGGATACCAAATTATTTTAGTTTAGTAATCATAAATCAAGGATGTCATTATATTGAGAGTTAAGATTTATTTGGTAAAGTATGTTTGAGTTATCAACTTCAAAGTTTTATGATTGAAGCGGTTAATAAATTTGGAAGGTCTTGTGATTGATTGACTTTGGAGATGGAATAAAATGGTATATGAAAATTTGGTGGAACAAACTAAGTTAAGATATGAAATTTTATGACTTGAAAGGATGAATAAGAAATGTTATTGAGTTGAAATATTATGTTGTGGTTAATAAAAAAGATTTAGTTTTAAATTTCTCGAGTTCAGAATGAACAAATATTCACGATCATGAATTTTGGAGTGTGCCGGTGAAATTGGTAAGAATTGAGATATGAAGATAAAGTAGAGCATGTCTACCTAACTTAGGAAGCATAATGTGTGATAGAAGAGAAGTGCTTTGAGTTGGGAATCAAGCGTACAAAAATTACGAGGGCGAAATTTCTTAGGGGGGAAGATTGTAATACCCCAACTTACATAATATTAAACTAGAATATTTTACTTAAAGTAAAGATAGATTTGAAAATGATTAATTTAAAACTCACGGGAATTTTGTTGAAGGAAAACGTATTTTCATAAAATCTTAGTATATTTCGAGAAGGAAAGTTCTTGGGATGTGTTAGAAAATACAAGAAATATTTTAGAGACCTTGAGAAAATCATATTTGAGTAAAGATGTGTGGTGGATAATTAGAGATGATATAAATATTTTAAAAAAATAAAATAAAAAGACAAGGTCTAATAATAAAAGATATATAAAAAAATAAGATAGTTTACAAAGTAATGATTAGAGGCATGTGGCCTGGGTGGCAATACATAAATTAGATTAGTGTAATTTGGGATAGACACATGTCATGAGTTAGGTGTTCAATAACGATACTTGTCAATCTCCAATTTTATGTTGAATAATTAGTAGACAAGTGTTCAAGTACATTGTTAGATGGCAAGTTGTAGAATAAAAGTTTCAATTCTTACATTCTTCTTTGGTAATGCAAAAGAACCACATCGAGAAAATATAGGTTGCATGTTTGGATTTGAGGGAGCTCTGCAAATTCACACACAAAGGTATATTTTATCAGTTCCGTTGAATATATGCATATATATATATTATATAAGTGTGTATATATTAGTTTTTATAGTAAAAATGTTCTGCAAATTAACCCGTTTAGTACTCATTTGAAATCAGATCGTAAAACTAATTATATAATTGGATTCCTTGTGAGAAAATACATGAAATGAAATAGGCTGTTGAATCATGTTAATCGGATTAGAAATGAATGAGATATAGCTGGTCAAAGTTTGGTCATTTCTGTTGACTTCGAGGGAAGATGAAATGCTGGCTGTGAGGAAGACGATGACGTGGCAGTTTGTGATTGGTTAGAGTAGTAAAATAGTATTTAATTTATTTGGAGGCCTAAATGAACGAATTAGGAAACGTGTAAAATATGAAAGTTTAAGTAAATAATTTTACGGATTTAATGGTTGAATCATATTTTGTGTTTGATCAATGAAAATTTATTAAAATTTTAGAATATTTAATAAATAGTGAAAAATTAGTTATTTTGAGGAACAAAATTTTTAAATGTTTTAAAGATGATGATATTGGGGTAAAAATATTTGATAATATTATACGAGGATTGAGATATATTTGAGAGAGAAAATAAAAGTTTAGGATTATATTTTTTAGGAATAAAATATGAACGTAGCGTTTAATAATCGATAAAAGTGAAATTAAATATTGTTAGATTGTATGATCGCAATTAGTATACGATTATAAATTTATTTTAAATATTGAGGCATAAGGATAAGTAGTTACGATCGATTTGAATATTATATAAGTAGGTTCGAAAGAAATATGTATCGTCGGAGATAACGGGGATTCTGAGACTTGAAGGCTTGTACTGTAAGTATATAATGTACTAATTCACTGTTGATGCGTTGAACTCTAAATGATGATTGATTTAATTTGACTGATGATTCACGGATGAAAAACGAGTATTCTTGCATTGATACTTGATGAACTGATGATGATGCTTCCTTGTTGAAAGTAACTGAAACCAATTGTTTAGCTGGCCGGGATCCCAACTTGATGAATTTGATGATTTGATGAACCTATCATGCTTGAATACTCCGTTTTAATCTCGCGAGAACTATTTTGATGATCTCTTGATGATTGTGATATCTTGTGATGATTCATACATGACTCTTGATGAATTATTTGTTTTCTTTGAAAATCTGGTAATGAACCGAAGAACTTTGTTTTATTAAATAAACCTCAGTTGAATTGTACAGTATATACTTACTGAGCTGTGTAGCTCACCCCTATATTCTATTAAATCTTACAGGAAATTTCTAGAATATTGTGGACTCGAGAATAAGTATCTTGGGGTGAAGATATGTTGAACGATGTAGAGTTGATAGCACAATATTGGTTGAGGTTTGTATCAGGATTTGTAATATATTGAGATGTCAAATTTTTAAAAATGAAAGAAATTATAGATATTAATATTTTTATTAGTTCAATTTTCGTGAGTATACTTTTGAGGAAAGGTTTGGATTTGATGGATCCCGGGGTTGGGCCCAAATTTGGACTTTCGGACCGGGGGGCGTCACATGTAACATTGTAATTTAGATTTTTATTTACTTTGTAAATACTTATATTTGAAAAAAAAATAGTATTTTTCCATTTCATAATACACGTTCATTTAAAAAAAACAAGTTAATTTTTCACTTTAACTTTCAATATAAGTTTACGTCAAAAATCAAAATACCCACTTTTTGGGGTTCAATTGCCCAAAATATTTATATGCGGGGCTGTATGTCAAAATACGCACCAATTACGCATGTCTTAGCATACATATTATGTAACATCCCGATATTTTATAATTATTTTTAGTTGGATTATTTGATTTAATTATTTATTAATGTCAATGTGTTGTAATTAAATTAGTTTGTGTAAGTTTATTTTTATATTTATAATCAGAATATTATTTTAAGAGTATTAGTTTTTAAAAAATAGTAAAGCTTTATTAAAAAAAGAGTGAGGGTTTTAATAAAAAAAGGGAGAAAGAAGGAAGAGTTAGGGTTTGCTAAAAAAAATAAGGGTTTGCGTTATTTTGATCGGAGAAGAGAGGAGAGAGGGAGAGAGAAAGAGAAAGAGAAAATAGATGGAGATAGAGATGAACATTAAGAACTTTTTGGAGGGTTTTGAATTTGGTGTTTGTGGAATTAGGGTTCTATGATTGGGGTTCTAAATTTATTGATTTTCATTCCCGGTTACTAAGATCTCGAGGTACGGATATCTTCTTTGTTCTCTTATTTTTCGTTTCTGTATTCTTCATTGTATACGATCTGATTTCTTGTTAAATTCATATCTGATTCATTATCTGTTAGAATTTGTTGATTTTGGTCATTTCGGAAAGGTCTTTTAATTATCTACAACTTTCGTTCCTTGCCGTTTGTGAAATTCGGTCTCTAAATATGAGTTTTTCTACAATTTGTATGACTTGCCTGTTTGACTTCGGGATTTGAATATCCAACCTTTGAAAAATCATATTAAATTGAATATTTGTTCAAATATTATGAGCAATACCATTCTGGAAAGTTCTTTTCGATATCTGCAATTTGCATTTACATTCTGCTGCTAAATTCTGTTATTTTGATGTCTTAAACATCAAAATACAATTGTAATCAGGGACTGATTCTGTTCTGCAGTCCGCATTTATTTGTTTTCTGAATTCGTTACTTATTCGTTTTTGACGAGCCTTAACATTCTGGAAAGGTCTCGGAATTTTCTACGACTTTCGTGTTTCGTACTTTTTCAGTTGACTTCATATTTATGCAGTAATTTGACATTCTTTGAAACTGATCAGATTTGAGCATATCAATAATTAGTGGTTTGTTATGCTATTTTGTTTCGTGATGTTGGGTTATAGTTTTTTGAGGTTATTTGATAAATTTATATATAATTTTGGAGATGTAAGATATTTGAGTGTGTGATCTTTGAGTATTTATTTTGAGTTATTTATGTTATTTGTATGACTTGGGAGTTTGTAAGACATCCGTCGCGAGTGGATAATCTCGTGTTTGGCACCTCCTATGCGGTGTATTTAAATTGTATGGGCGTGTCGCCGAAGTGGTGGGACACGTATAGCCATGGCTAGTATGTGTATGATTTGGCCTTTTGGGTAGCACGTGCTTATTGTCGTGCAAGCCCCTGTAAGATATTGGGTAGCATTTGCTTTGTGCTGTGCAAACCCCTGTAAGTTTTGATGACTATATATTTCTGGATTACCGAAAATGTAGGACATCCTGTAAGTTTAAGATCATCTCCCATGTTCGTATGTAAACTATTTTGTGTATTATTTTGTAAGTATGAGAATATGTGTAAGAGTATGTGGAAGGGTATGATTTCATTTTATCATTATTCTTTCGATTATATTATTTGTGAGTATTATGTAAAATTGATAAGGATATGTGTAAGAGTATGATAAGTTTTGGGTGGTAAGTATTTAGTTTTGTATTGTGAGTTGAGTATCCATTTTTTTATATTGTCTCATTCACTATTATTATTGTGCTTCATTCAGATATTCAGTTGTGTTCTTAGCCTCGTCATCTTTTAATCTTTGTTCAGTTATGCTTTATTTTATATCCGTATATGAGCCTTTCGCTCACTGCCGGTCCTTTGTTTTTCTTGTTTTCCCCCGGCAGGTATTCTCTCTTTTAGGTGGGTTGTTTAGGGGGAAGAGTGCGAGTTTCAAGACTTTGAGGAGTTTTGTATTTTCTTAGATTTTCTTTAGAGTTTGTTGGTTTGGTTGTAATTTAGTTGTATTATATTTCAAGAATTGAAAGGTTTATCAGATTTTAATGGAGTTTGGATTTAAATAAGCATTATCTTAAGAAATTTTATTAGTTGGGTTGTTAAATATTATGTTCTTAGAATTTTTGTAATGAATAGTATCTTAGTGTGAATACACATGTTAGCATGTTAGAATTGCGTATTTTTTACAATTTTTTTTTAAAAAATGGATTATTGGTATATATTTTGGGTGTAACGTACCGTCAATAGGCATTTTGGGCACTTCATACTGAAAAGTAGTGTATTTTGGACATTTTTTAAAATACGCTACTTCACGTGTCTCTATTTTAAATTTCCAAGTTCAACCATATCCCACATTCTATACTCATTTAATGCAATTGTACTAATACAAATACACAATTTTTATCAACTTTTACTTATCATGATGCATAATTTTTTTAAAAATGAACATGTATTTTTAAACGGAGGGAGTGCAAACTATAAGAGACGGGCCAAAGGTAGTTAAAGAAACAGATGTTGTTTCTGTTGCACAATGAATGAATTATAAAGATATTCAAGAAAGTAAAATGTGTCCTCTCACCCTAAGGGTGAGTCTGGCTATTGTATATTCTTATGAATTATCTTTTTGATTAATTTTACAGGGGAGTGTCATGTATAATTTAGTATGTGTTTTAGGAGCCCGGTTCTTCTAATAAATGGGATATCCTCGTTGGAGAGTTTTGGAGGTATCATACAATTTACACATGCTTAGGATCATTTACTATCTAGTCTAGTGGCTTATACTCATCGAAGAGTTAGTACGAGCTTTAACATTTATTGTAATTCATAATTATACTTGCGGTTGTGAACTAGCTAGGGAGACAACAAGTAGCAGAATTTTATCCCCGGCAAGGGAGTTGTCTTATCCATGAAATTTCAAAGTCATAACCGACTCTAAAGTCATAACCGATTTTTATTATTGGGAATTCCCAAAACAAATTGAAGTTGGAAATAGAGTAGGAGTCCATTGTAGGACTCTCACTGGGCCTTCGAACGAGAAATTAAATATTAGGAATTATGTGTTGTTGATAATAACTCACTTAGTACATTTTGTCAAAGTCATTATTTCTATAACTATCAACCATTAATCAGTCTAAATAATAGACGTTGATATGATAATTTATCAATGAATAATTATAGGTAATTTTTCAATGAGATTCTATAATAACCATTGATAATATTGATCATTACAATTCATGTTGACTTGATAAATAAATATGATAAGATAATTAACTATAAATATTTCATGTCATGTAGTTTTATTTAAGTGAAGTAAGTCTCAACGGTTAACGAAAAAGTTTTTATCAACGGTTAAGTATGTTAACGGCTAAAAAAATTCAATTAAACGGCTAAAGGATGCACATTGTTTCAATGGCTAAACATTCAAATAGCCATTGATAGTGACAAGAGATATTCAATAAGACAAATTTGATACATCACATGGGTTGACAGGAATCTCATGTGAAAATAGAATCCAAGTAAACATCTTTGACTTGATGCACTTCGAATAAGAAGAAACGTTATATTTTCATTTTCATACAAGCAAATTGAAGGATAAACAATGTAGTATGTCCAAAACAAATCTATCCAAATTGATCAAATCACTTGGGAAGGAATGCAGAAACATCTTTGCTGGACTCAGAATAATATATTATTTTGTGTCTAGAAAAAATATAATTTGATGATATATAAAATAAGTGTAGCAATGTGATTGTTCAAGAAAAATGAGTGATTTGTTAGAGCATTATCATAAAGAAGTTTCTTGAGAGAAAAATATTGTAACACTGCTTTGGAATTGCATTTGTAATCACACAAATTATTTTTTTAATACACACCTTTGATGGTAAACTCAAACAACCACCTAAAATTTCTTTATATGTGTTTTTAATTTCAGTTCTTTACATTTCTGTTCTCATAAATTATAAAACTGTAAAAAAGAGTTTACGTTTTTGTTGTATGTATTCAACTTCCCCCTTCTACAGTAAAGTGATTTTATTGTCAATGAATAATAATTGGTATCAGAGCATGCCTTCAACACACATAATTTTTAAAGATAAGAAGTTAAACAATCAACCATTAGGAAGAACAATGCCAGTATAAAGATTTCAATGATGGACAAAGATCATTATTTTCATTAGAAAGTGAACACGAGACTCAATTTGTTATCCCGAAATGAAAGTTATGTGAACTATATTGACAATGATCCTCATGTTCTTGTGCAGACCATCATATATGTGGTTGTTAATGATGGAACAATCGGTCCCATGAGAGTTGTTTCAAAAGATCCAATATATTACTTTTGAAAGACACTGGAAAAGTTAATAAGAACAAAAAAGCAATAAATATTTGTACAATGGCATAAATCCAGATATACTTGAAAGTGTAATTAATAATGATACTACTACAAAAGTTTGGGACATAATTCTAACTTTTAGTGAATTATAGAGAAAAATACAGGTGCTTATACAACATTATGAATATTTTTAATTTATTCATCGTGAAAATTATATTTCAAAAGTTTTTGAATGGATTAAAGCTATAGAAGAGTTTATCAAGTCAAAGATGCAAATCTGAAATTTCTAAAGCCCCTCCAAGAGAATAAAAAATAAGAACAGTCTCTGTCAGAAACTGCTATGAATATAAAGATTTCAATCTGAAACAAATGTACGGTGTTTTTAAAATATATCAGCTGAAAATGTAACAAAATTATGAGATTGAAAAAGGGTAAGAGAAGAAAAATCTATTAAACAGTCCGGTTGACTATCAAACTAATAAAATTGAATCGTGGTTCAAAGAATTAAACTCATGTTCGTTGGTATAGTAAATGTTGTTTATCGAAAAATTATTTTTTAATATATTTAATTTTTGAGCCCATCTTAACCTATTTTTTAAAAAAACTAATGGGTTAAATTTTCTATTTACATTTTTATTTAAATATTTTGAAAATAATAAATAGTTGTTTATCAATGTGAATAGGAAAAATATATATAATTTTGATTATTTAGCGGAATTTAGTAACATAATATATGTAATTTTTTTAAACGGATCCCATTAATTTTTTTTATCACTTAATATTTTTATTGGGCTTATTAGATAAATATGTACAATAATTCAAAATTTGTGTAAATAAAATAATGTCAATAAATATAACGTTAATGATGAAACTGAAAGGCATATGGCATAGCCTATTTGTATATTCAAGGATTTAACTCAACTCAAATAAGAATGTAATAAGTAAATAGTGGATCTATCGTCAGAGAGATCTCATATAGTAACATCTGTCAAAGGGTTAAGAAACATTATTCATCTACAGACTTGAAGACTTAATTCACTGGAAGAAGCTCAAGAAATTGATCAAGCCTCAGTGATATAAATCAGGATTGTGGATTTAATCAAGTGACAGAGATCTCGTCAGGGTATCAATTAATTACAAGGATTTAGTCTGAAGAAAATCAAGAGTATCAAGGTCAAGACTTGAAGAAACGTCACAAAAGTTAGTCACTCATGAACCAGACAGTACATCGAGTGTCAACATTGAAGTGGTGGAATTGATTCATACTTGACAGTAATTTTCAGAAGATTTTCAGAAGAATGGTTGCTGCTCAAGATTAATATTAATTCTCTATTAATTAATTAAGTCATATAATTTAATTAAGAAAATAAATTATATCTGCAAAGATTAATTTATTGATTAATTGAATTAATTGATTAATTAATTAATTAATTCAGAATTAATTTTAAGGATTTTCAGAATTATTATTAGATTAAAATCTATTAATAATTCAGTAAGACAATTTTAATTTGAACTACTATGACAATCGGTATGACAATTGATAGTCATACCGAAAGTCTTGCTAGTTCATTCTGATTGTCTTGCTAGCTATTGGGATTGTCTTGCTAGTTCAAAAGGATAGTCTCACCGAAAGTCCTACCAGTTCAAATGGATTGTCATACCAGTTCATTTGATTGTCTTGCCGAAAGTCTTGCTGAGTAAACTAGATGGTTTTGTTTACTTAAACAAACAGAAACACAGCAGAAGACATCATGCAATAATTCAACAAAAAACACAAGTCAAGAACTCAGCAGAAAACAAAGGCTCAACATTTTATTTTTCATCTGCTTTATTCAAGATCAAAATTCTAGATTGAAAAGTTAAATCCAATCCACTAGAATTATTTATCTTGTTCTTGTGTATCAATCTAGCGGATTAAAATCCCTAGAACTTAATCTCAAATCGCATTTAGCATTTGATCTTTTAATTGCAAAAATAGAAAAAGTTCATGTCGAATTTATTCTAGATTTGTAATAATTGATTTGAGATTAATCCCTTGTAACCGATACCGTAGTTGTAACACCTTTCAAGTTTAATAAAAGTTTTATTTAACTTGAATTTTGTTTCATATTTTTATTCCGCATTTTATTCGATTAAACGGTATTGTTTGCATTCAACCCCCCTTCTACAAACAAATTGGGACCTAACAATTGGTATCAGAGCCTTCTGATTAACGAACCAATCAAGATCCTAGACTTTTGTGATTTTTCAACTCTTTGAATTTTTATTCATTCAAAAAATTCATAATGACTTCACAAAAAGTTGGAACCGTTAAAATTCCACTTTTCGATAAAGAAAATTATGTTATGTGGAAGAAGAAGATGTTACTGTTTTTACAAGTGGCTAATCCCAAATATTTGCAAGTGTTAAAGAAGGGTCCAAAAATTCCTATGGTTATTGAACCAGAGGTAATAGAAAATGATGTGGTGATCACCAAAGCGAGAACTTATGTGAAAGATCCTGAGGATTTCTCTCCTGCTGAAATAGAAGAAGCCTCCCTGGATGCTAGCCTTCAACTAATTTTAGTAGATTCCCTTAATCCCTTGATGAATAGACATGTGATGAATTGTAAAGATTCCAAACATATCTGGGAAACTATTGAGATTATTAATGAAGGCACAGAGGAAGTTAGGGAGAACAAACTAGAAATCCTAACCTCTGAGTATGAATACTTTAAATCCAATCCAGGGGAAGGAATCACTGAAGTGTTTGAGAGGTACAATGCATTGATCAACAACCTGAACATTAATGGTAAATACTACTCTATCAGGGAGGTCAACAAAAAGTTCCTTTTAACACTGCCAACTCATCTCGAACATAGAATCACTGCCATAAGAGAAGCAAGAGATCTGAGTGAGATTTCTTTGGAAAGGCTCTATGGTGTGTTAAAGACTTATGAGTTGGAGCAGATTCAGCAGAAGGAAGTTTACGGGAAAGGAAGAGTGGTCAGCACGTCTACTGCTCTAGTAGCTGATGAACAACAACAACAACCACATTATCAACAACAATCTCAACAGTCAGAAAGAATGGTACAGTCTTCCAAGGTTGAAGATAATGTGATAGTAGCAGAATTTGATTCTCCTACTACAAATCAATCAGGAGATGATTATTATTCCTTGGAAGAACTGGAGCAATTGGAGGATGAGTCAATGGCCATGATTGTCAAGAGATTCTCAAATGTCAGATTCAAAAGGAATCCCAAGTTCAAGTACAAGTCCAACTACAACAGATTCCAGAAAGGTGGATCTTCATCCTCTAACACCAGCAGTGGTGGGTATAAAACAGGGATGGTTGATCGAAGCACCATTCGATGCTTCAACTGTAATGAGTTGGGACACTTTGCCACAGAATGCAGGAAGCCAAAACAAGCAAGGAAGAACTCTTACTATTCTAATCAAAAGAGTAAATCTGAAAGGGCTTACCTGGCAAAGGGAAGAAGCTGGGATGATACTGACAGTGAAGATGAAGAAGTTGGGAATCTTGCTCTCATGGCTAGTGATGCAAACACCTCATCGTCAAGAAAAGAGGTAAAATTTACTGATGCTGAATTAGTTTATCATCTAGGAGGTTCCTTAGATTGTGCTTGTCGTGATAATGAATTGTTAAATCAACAAATCAAAGACCTTGAGAAAGAGGTCAATGAATTAAGACTTGTGCACATTAATCAAGATAAATTAAAAGAACAAGTATCTTTTCTAGAGAATAGAGTTGACTGTTATAGACAACTCGAAACTATTCTCAAAGAAAAGATCACCGGTCTTGAGGCTAAGGTTAAAGCTTATTTAATTCTTGTTCGAAGTCCAAAGAGTTTTACAATAAGCAAGGTGTTAATCAAACATCTGGTATAGGTTATGATTACAATGCTGCTATTGGAAAATTAGGCATAAACTCCCCTCCTCATGTATGTGCTAAAGGCAGGGAAGTACCACATGTGCTTAAGGGTGTTGATGAACCCCTCTATAAAGAATCAATTGCTGAACCATTTGATGAGACCTCTTTTATTATTCAAGAAGAAATCTGTGCTGAAGATAATGCTAATGAGAAAGCTGTCTCCAAGTCAAGTGTGTCAAAAGTTCCAGTCAAGGTTGTGAAAGCAACTGAGACTAACTCAGACACACATGAGTTGGATAACACAAATGCCATGTCTACCATGCATAAGTTGCCTATTGTTAATCCTTCTCATAAAGCATGTGGTGTTCCTGATTGTATGTCTTGTGCTTTTAATCTGATGTTTGCTTATTTTAATGGTAAGCATGTTTCTAATGATAAGACTACTCCTCGTCAGCATGTGAATAATAGAAAGCATGATAGGTCTAAGACTGCTAGTCCTCCTAAAGCTAGAAAGGAGACATTTGTGCCTAAGCCTAAACAGAAATTTGTCAAGGCTGTTCACAAGGTCAAATGTTCAGTCATTGAGAACGTTGAGAATATTAAAATTAAGAATGTTGTTTTGCCTGATAAAGGCCAATTTTACAAGTATGCCGGACCCAGCCAAGCTTGGGTTCCGAAGAAGGTCTAATCCATTTGTATTGCAGGGCATTAAGCAGGTACAACCGGTAGTGTGGATTCTTGACAGCGGATCGTCAAGATATATGACCGGAGATAGAGCCCTGCTATCAAATGTGGTTGAGAAAGCTGGCCCAGTGGTTACCTTTGGAGATAACAGCAAAGGTTTAACGGAGGGATATGGCTGTTTGCTAGCTGGAAATGTTATCATTGAAAATGTATATGTTGTGCAAGGACTTGAACACAATCTGCTTAGCATTAGTCAGTTCTGTGACAACGGCTACAATGTTTTATTCGACAAGCTGAAGTGTCAGATTCTGCACAAGAAAAGTGAAAAACCCTCCTTAATGGGAATCCGAAAAGGAAATTTGTTCGTAGCTGACATGAACTCTGGAAGCAATCCTGAAGTCAATTGCTTCTATGCAAAGGCATCGTCAGATGAGAGTTGGCTATGGCACAAGAGACTTTCTCATCTCAATTTCAAAACAATGAATTCTCTTGTAAAAAGAGAATTGGTAAGAGGTCTGCCTCAGCTGGAATTCTCTCCAGAAGGACTATGTGAGGCTTGCCAGAAAGGAAAGTCAAAGAAAGCAAGTCACAAAGGCACTGACACATCTTCCATAACTGGTGTTCTGCAATTATTGCACATGGATTTATTTGGACCAGTTAATGTCCTTTCGATGTCAAAGAAGTGTTACTGTCTTGTGATAGTTGATGACTATTCCAAGTATACGTGGGTTTTATTTCTTCACTCTAAGGATGAAATACCACAAGTTGTGATTGATCATATCAAGATGATTGAGTTAGATTCTAACGTCCCTGTAAGAGCAATAAGGTCAGATAATGGGACAGAATTTAAGAATGCACTTCTCAATGAATTCTGTACAGACAAAGGGATTACCAGACAATTTTCAGCTCCTAGAACCCCTCAGCAAAATGGAGTGGTAGAAAGGAAGAATCGTACATTGATTGAAGCTGCAAGAACGATGTTAAGTGAATTAGGTCTTCCAATGTACTTTTGGGCTGAAGCTGTCAATACTGCATGTTATACTCAGAATCAAACTCTAATCAACAAAGACTTCATGAAAACTCCTTACGAGATTTTGAATGAACAGAAACCTTCTATCAAATACTTTCATGTATTTGGTGCCAGATGCTTCGTGCTCAAGGATGGAGATGAGCGTCGTGGTAAATTCGAGGCAAAGGCATATGAGGGTATTTTTGTTGGATATGGAAGAAGATCATACAGAGTGTATATCATTGATCAACACAAAGTAACTGAAAGTGTCAATGTTACATTTGATGACACTAAACTCCCTAGTATCCAATCTGAAGATCCTTCTGAGAAACTGAAGTTTGATGATATGTCAGATTCAGAATCAGAATATGGTCAAAAACCTGAGGTTGTTGCTTGTGAAGAACCTGTTAATCTTGATGATACTCAAGGTAATAGTGATGGAAACTTTGGCAACAATGTAGATACCACTGCTACTGATGGAGAATCTTCAAGTCAACATGGCAACAACTCAGGGGGAGATGCTGAAGGATCATCTAGTAGGACACAACATCACAATGAATTTCAAGGCGAATTATCAAGATCAAATCTTCCAAGACAGACTGTCTGGAATAAAGCTCACCCTTTTGAGTTGATTATTGGTGATCCAGATGTTGGAATCAGAACTAGACGTGCTACTCAAAATGAGTGTCTGTTCTCAGGATTTCTTTCTGAGATGGAACCTAAGAAGATTGAAGTAGCACTAACTGATCCAGATTGGGTAATTGCTATGCAGGATGAGCTCAATCAGTTTGAAAGTCAACAAGTCTGGAAACTAGTACCTAGACCTACACACAAGAAAGCTGTTGGTACTAGGTGGGTATTCAGGAATAAACTAGATGAAGATGGTGTGGTTACAAGAAACAAGGCAAGACTGGTAGCAAAAGGGTATTCTCAAGCTGAAGGCATTGATTATGATGAAACCTATGCTCCAGTGGCTAGACTTGAGGCCATCAGGATATTTCTGGCATTCGCAGCATTCTCAAACTTTAAAGTTTATCAAATGGATGTCAAGAGCGCCTTTCTGAATGGAAAGTTGGATGAAGAGGTATATGTAGAGCAACCTCCTGGTTTTGAAGATCCAGATCATTTGGATTTTGTCTTCTTTCTTTTCAAGGCTATCTATGGGCTCAAACAGTCTCCAAGAAAATGGTATGACACTCTCTCTGAATTTCTTATTGAAAATAGCTTTATTTGAGGTGTCATAGACAAAACTCTCTTTTCTAAAAAACATAAGAATGATACTATATTAGTCCAAGTCTATGTGGATGATATAATATATGGGTCTACTAATGATAATCTCTGTAAGAGATTTGCTAAGTTAATGCACAGCAAGTTTGAAATGAGCATGATGGGAGAGCTGAAGTTCTTTCTTGGATTACAAGTAAATCAAAGGTTAGATGGAACATTTATTTGTCAATCCAAGTATCTCAAGGAACTCCTCAAAAAGTACAATCTAGAGGATTCTGCATCAGCAAGGACTCCATCAACTACAGCTGTCAAGCTTGGACCATGTGAAAACTTCATTAAGGTAGATGTCACAAGCTACAGAGGTATGATTGGCTCGTTACTCTATCTTACTGCAAGTAGACCAGATATTATGTATGCTACATGTTTATGTGCAAGGTTCCAAGAGGATCCTAGAGATATTCATCTCGTTACTGTTAAACGAATCTTAAGATATCTTAAGGGAACACCAAATCTAGGTATTTGGTACCCTAAAGAATCTGGTTTTAACCTTGTTGGATATACAGATTCAGATTACGCAGGAAGTGTTATTGATAGGAAAAGCACCTCAGGGAGTTGTCAATTCCTAGGAAGCAGGCTAGTCTCATGGTACAGCAAGAAACAACAAACAGTTTCCAACTCAACGGCCGAGGCTGAATATATTGCTGCTGGAAGCTGCTGTGCTTAGATCTTGTGGATTAGGAACCAGCTTCGAGACTATGGCTCTGTATTGAACAAAATTCCTATTTTATATGACAATACAAGTGCAATAGCCATCACCAACAACCCTGTGCAGCACTCGAGGACAAAGCACATTGACATCAGGTATCATTTTATTAGAGAGCACGTCATGAATGGTACTGTTGAACTATTCTTTGTTCCAACAGAAGAACAAATAGCAGATATTTTCACTAAACCACTTGATGAATCCACATTTACCAGATTAGTTGGTAAATTGGGCATGTTGAATAGTTTTAGTGACTAATTTAATTAATATCTGAGATCTGTTCTTGAATGAATTTATAAATGAATTTTTCATAAATGAAAAATTCATTTGCAAATTTGTTTTATCATTCTATCATATTTCTTGCTTATTTCTATGGAATTTTTATTATCTTATCTGTTTTATTCACTCGACTTGTTAACTTCAAATATCTCAGAATATTTTATTTTCTCTAAAAATATTTTTCTATGAATTTTATTTGTTAAAATTCAACAGAAATCTATTTTTGAAATAAAAATAATTAATTCTGAAATATTGTCTTTGTTTTTGTAAATATTTTCTGAATTTTTACTATTAATATAACACTTTACTTCAGTTTTCGCTATTTGTTAATATATTCTGTTAATAATATATATATAGTCTTTCTACTGGAATGACAATCGGCAAGACAATTAAAATTGTCTTGCTGAAAATCATTTCAGTACACATGTATATATAAATCTGTTAATACTTATTTTATCTTATTCTAGAATGACAATCGGCAAGACAATTGAAATTGTCTTGCTGAAAGTCATTTTAGTAATAATGATTGCTTATTTTAAAATCAGATTAATTTTATAACTGGCAAGACAATCGGTATGACTATTGATTGTCATGCCAGTAATAAAATTAATATCAGAATTATATTGTTTTATTTTGTACTGGTATGACAATCGGTATGACTATCAGATTGTCATACCAGTTATTTATTTTTATTTGTTTTGTTTTAGTTGTTTTTTTTCTGTCTTTAAGCTGGTGTGACAATCGGTATGACAATCCGATTGTCATACCAATTATACTACTTAATGGTTTGTGTGTCTGTTTGTTTTATTTTATTATCATCAGTTCATTTTATTTCCAAATTTCAACAGTCTCCTTCTCTTTCCCTCTCTATTCGAACTGCTACTCCAAAGTCACCATTGTTTCTTGCTCGAGTTCTTACTCAGCATACCAATTCATCACTCTGTGATATATACATACAAGTATATACATACAGAAGTGCTGTTGGATTTTTTTAAAGAAATCAAACCAATCAAAATCAGTTTCTGTTTATTTTGATTTTGGGTATATATTTTATTTTATTTTATTTTATTTTTAATTTCTGATTTGTGTCTTTTGGTTTTTCAAAACTGTGTTTGTGAGTTAGGAATTTTAACGAGATACATTCCTGTCTAAATTTTTCGATTATAATTAATTTAATTCGAATTATTAAATTAATTTAATTAATTCGAATTTTCTTAATATTATTCTTAAAATTCTGAAAGTGTGTGTCTTATTATTATTTTAAATGGCTCTCAATTTCCAAATTGTCGCGCATAATCAGGTTGGTTATTTTAATCCGGAAAAATGTGATGTTGAAAAATTTAAGCCTTGGATTAGATTTTTAAATGACCATTCGATTGTTAGCTCTGCTATTAAATCAAATGTGATTTTAAATGTCGATCTTCTTAGACTGATTTGCACAACCTCTACTGTGGCCGATGATTCAAAATCTTTTTCATTCACCGTGGCAAACACACAGTATGTAGTTGATGAATCAGTCATCAATCAGGCGTTAAATTTTCCATTGGACAATTTCTGTAATTTACCCTCTGAAAATGATATCACAAACTTTTTCCATGCTATTCACTATCAGGGGGTGATCAATTTAACCAAACTTTCTAAATCCAATTTGGTGTCTGAATGGGATATTTTCTTCGATACACTTTCTAAAGTGTTTGCCAACTGCACTAAATCCAACTTTCACAACATCACTTCCACTCTGCAGTATATTGGTCTTGCGGTTGTTTTCAATCAAAGGATCAATTTTGGCAAACTACTTTTTCCCATTCTCTTGAGACGTCTCACTACTGCTTTACGTGATCATTCTACAAATCGTAGGGTATCATGTTACTATGCTCGTTTTCTCATGCTAATAGCAGATCATCTTCTTTCACCTGAACACAAAGCCCTTTTTGCTAACTCTACAGTAACCGAACCCCCTCCAGTTAGCAAAAAGATTTACACCCGCCAAGACACAACCTTTAAATTCATGCAAGTTCCAGTACTTGTATCTGCTTTCATGGCCACTTATATTCCTTTACCTATTTTCAATCTTCCCGGTCATGAACAGCAACCTCAACCTCCAGTGGTTCAAGCCACCCAGGCTCCTCCAACATCAGATGCTCTTCCATTACAGGTAGTAATTCCTCACTCTCACTCCATTCCTACTTCTGTTGAAAGACCCCCAGTGGTTGATAGGGCTGACCATGAAGTTGTAGAACCACAGCTTCAATCCCAGGTCATAGAGCCAAACACAGAGTCACATTCTATCTCAACCACTCCCCCTCTGTCTAAAATGTTACCCAGAAGATTAATAGGAAGTAGTGCATTGTTAAATATGAGTGAACCCTCAGCTCTGCCTCCTCCAAAGAAAAGAAGAACTTATACTGAGGCATCTGAAAGCCCATCCTTGTCCTCCCAACAGGACATGGACTTTGAAATGGCCGATGAACAGTTACTAGAGACATTCTCTCAACAGGATGAATCTATTGAAATTCGCCATAGGGCCATGGCATCTTGTACTGAGTCAAGCACAATTCCATTACTCACAATGGAACCATACATATCCACAGATGATACTCAGGACACAGAGCGAGGAGCGCACATAGAGTCTGTTACAGTGCCTGTCATAGTTACGACAGAAGAGCAGTCACATGCTTCTGAGGGAAAATCTGACTCTCAGCCACCCTTAATAGAGTCATTTTCTCCCCTCCCAGATCAAACACCTCTGGCTCCCTCACGGGATTCTCCACTCGCAGATTTATCTGGAGAAAGTGGAGGGCAACTCGGTCAATCTATCCCTGAAGCAATTCAGACATCTATTTCACATGAAATGATAGGTTTGACTGAGGATCGGGACTCGCGAATTCCCATTGCACCACCACTGACCTCTCTTGAAGAGGCTAGGGTGATTTTAACTGCAGGTACAGAAGAACAGCAACAGGAAGACTCCTCACGAGCAATTATATTGAGAGAAACACAAGCACGTGAGGCGAGTGAACCAAACACGAGTGAAATTCAGGTGAGAGCACACACAGACACTGATACTGTAAACCTGTTAGCTCAAATTGCTGCTCTAAAAGAAGAACTTGCTAAAAGCCAAGCTGAAGCTCAAGCATTCAAAGCACAAGTGGTTGAACGGTCTTCTTCTTCCACCTCTGTCAACAATCAGCTGGCACTCATAAGGAATGATATCTCAGATCTCAAAAACACGGTCACACCAAAGCTCAATTCCATTCAGGAAACTCCAACTTTATCAGCTGATGACATTTCTGACTTCTGCTCTCTACATACAAGGATGACTTCTCTTGAAGATTTGGTTGAAATGAATCATTCACTGGATTCCTCTAGATTTCTGAAGATAGAGACAGGTATGGAACATCTGAATGAAGGGATGAAGCACCTGTACTACATGATCAAAAATTCTCACTGTCCCAATGAAGAACAAAGAACTTACTTTGAAGGGCCGTCTGGTGGAGGCTCAGGCTCGGGAGGTGATGGAGGTCATGGAGGATCTAAGGGAAAATCAGTAGAGGATCCCTCAACTAAGGGGGAGAAGAAAGGGAGTAGTGGAAAGGGGAAAGAAAAAGATACCTCTGCTGGGGACAAAGGAAAGGCTGATGATGTCTATTACAGTGGAGAACAGGATGACTTTGATATTTTTGACATTCCCACTGAACCAGTCTTGGAAGATAAAGATGGTTTATTTGAAGCTGAAGAGGAAAGTGATTTTGGAGAATGGGAAGAAGAAGCTACAGTGGATCCTATCTTTGAGAAAGAGTTTCAGCAGCAGCAGTCAGAGATGAAAAGAAAAGAAGCTGAACTCAAAAAGGTCTCCCAGATCATTGACATGAGGAAAGACATACAAAGAACAGAAACTCTACAAAAGCAACGTCTTCATGACATTAAGGCTCAAGAAAGGAGAAGAGATGTCAGACTGAAGATTGGTGAGAAATGGGATGAAGCTAGGAGAGTACTTGATATGCCTCAGCTGAGCACTAACAATGATAGACAGTTTCTACATCTTCTTGACAAGCTGGAAATCTCAAATCCTAACAATGATATGTACATGAATGCTATCAAGACTGAAGTCTCAAGGATCACAACTGCTTTTGATAGATCCCTAAATGAGATGAGCATTTTTGTATATTGTCAGAGTGAAGGATCTTTCAAGGTGTCACTTCATATGTTTGAGAATCGTTCTTTGTCAGAGACTTGGGTTCTTCTCAACAAGGTAAAAAGAAGCTCAGAGTTGAATGAAGTTCTTCGAGAAAGGCTTAAAGAGTTTGCCAGCAGGACTAGTCCTCAAGTGGTCAATAATCCTCATCAAGTGAGATTCTTTAAGTCTGATTGTCTTCAAATCTGTCAGCTAGATGTACAATCTCTTAAAGACTACTCAGCTAAGCATCTGGTCTGGATGGAACATCATTTAAGAACTGCTGGATACTCATCTATGTTGAAGACTCAAGCTGCTGATTTGATTCAAGCTTATTGTAAAAAGAATATTAAAAGGTATAATCAGATCAAGAATAAGCTGAAGTCAGTTGGAGTTCAACCAGTCAGACCAGCAAGCTTCACTTCAGAAAAGGATCGTGTCTTTGACAAAGAGTTGCTTCAAGAGTTAGAAGAAGGTGAAGTCAGAAGAGAAGACAACTGAAGTAAATTAGCTCAAAACTCAATGTAATATGATTAGAGCTTTATGAATCAAGATAGTCTAATGTAGTTATATGTTCAGGCTAGAGGAACATCTATCTTGTATTCACTTGTAAATTCATTTGGAATCTGGAAAATGTTAAATATAATCCAGAACTTTTCTGCTATTTACTTTGCATTACTGTTTATATCTTTTTCTTATTTGTTAGTTGAGTTATCCTCTAGGTATTTGTTGTTATTGTCTAACAAGCAAATAGGGGGAGATTGAAAGGCATATGGCATAGCCTATTTGTATATTCGAGGATTTAACTCAACTCAAATAAGAATGTAATAAGTAAATAGTGGATCTATCGTCAGAGAGATCTCATATAGTAACATCTGTCAAACGGTTAAGAAACATTATTCATCTACAGACTTGAAGACTTAATTCACTGGAAGAAGCTCAAGAAATTGATCAAGCCTCAGTGATATAAATCAGGATTGTGGATTTAATCAAGTGACAGAGATCTCGTCAGGGTATCAATTAATTACAAGGATTTAGTCTGAAGAAAATCAAGAGTATCAAGGTCAAGACTTGAAGAAACGTCACGAAAGTTAGTCACTCATGAACCAGACAGTACATCGAGTGTCAACATTGAAGTGGTGGAATTGATTCATACTTGACAGTAATTTTCAGAAGATTTTCAGAAGAATGGTTGCTGCTCAAGATTAATATTAATTCTCTATTAATTAATTAAGTCATATAATTTAATTAAGAAAATAAATTATATCTGCAAAGATTAATTTATTGATTAATTGAATTAATTGATTAATTAATTCAGAATTAATTTTAAGGATTTTCAGAATTATTATTAGATTAAAATCTATTAATAATTCAGTAAGACAATTTTAATTTGAACTACTATGACAATCGGTATGACAATTGATAGTCATATCGAAAGTCTTGCTAGTTCATTCTGATTGTCTTGCTAGCTATTGGGATTGTCTTGCTAGTTCAAAAGGATAGTCTCACCGAAAGTCCTACCAGTTCAAATGGATTGTCATACCAGTTCATTTGATTGTCTTGCCGAAAGTCTTGCTGAGTAAACTAGATGGTTTTGTTTACTTAAACAAACAGAAACACAGCAGAAGACATCATGCAATAATTCAACAAAAAACACAAGTCAAGAACTCAGCAGAAAACAAAGGCTCAACATTTTATTTTTCATCTGCTTTATTCAAGATCAAAATTCTAGATTGAAAAGTTAAATCCAATCCGCTAGAATTATTTATCTTGTTCTTGTGTCAATCTAGCGGATTAAAATCCCTAGAACTTAATCTCAAATCGCATTTAACATTTGATCTTTTAATTGCAAAAATAGAAAAAGTTCATGTCGAATTTATTCTAGATTTGTAATAATTGATTTGAGATTAATCCCTTGTAACCGATACCGTAGTTGTAACACCTTTCAAGTTTAATAAAAATTTTATTTAACTTGAATTTTGTTTCATATTTTTATTCCGCATTTTATTCGATTAAACGGTATTGTTTGCATTCAACCCCCCTTCTACAAACAAATTGGGACCTAACAGAAACTTAATCTTCATGCAAGAAATATAATGTAATATTTTTAAAATTAAATTAGTATAAGTCATTAAAATAAATACTTCCTCCTACTTATCATTTCACTCATAAAATGAGTTTACTAACTATATAGATAGCTACTTTATTAATTTAAAACAATAAATTAGTTATGAATTATTTATTATCTTTTATACACACAATATATCTATACTTAAAAACATAAATAAGCATATAAATTTTGGGTAATGTAATTTTTATTTAATAAATAGGTATTTAAATATATTTTAAATACATAATTATTTAAAAATATATTTACCATTTAACTTTATTTTCTTTATTTTTCAACTAAAGTTTTTACTATAATTTTAATTTAAAATATTTGACCTTGTTTTACAAGCATGAAACAAAGTTGACTTTGTTTTATAAATTTAAATATAATAAACTGATTAATATAAAATTATTATTTTTACAACATTTACTTTATTTAATTTTAGTCCTTATCACGAAGACTTTAAATAATCATATTTTAATAAATTGCTCAAAACACCCACCAATATTTTAATTGACCCAGACATATACTCCATTTTCAACTAGAATCAGACATATACTCCATTCCGGTGATGATGGACGAGTGTCCCACCAAATACTCCACTATCAATATTAGGATGATATTACGTTTGACTTTGTAGGAGTAATAGGTGGGCATTGAAGCTAAAATTTATAATCAATTACTCCCTCCGTCACATTTTACAGATCCTTTTTGGAAAAAAAATGCATATTAAAAAAATTGTTAGTTAAATAACATTTTCAACAAAATACCTCATTAAATACATTGAAAAAAGAGAATAGATACTCTCTCCGTCCCAAAATAAGTATCGTTTTGACTTTTGACACGTATTTTGAGGTGTTAAAAAAGTACTTGTATACATTTTTTTTATAAATTTTTTTTTCTCAATAAAAATATAAATGTAAAATTTTAATTCAAGAAAAAAAAATTTGAAAAAAATATATGCAAATATCTTTTTTAGTACCTTAAAAAACGTGTCAAAAGTCAAAGCGACACTTATTTTGGGACAGAGGGAGTACTAATTTTAGAAAGTCAAATCTTGGAAATAACACATCTAAGATCTAGGCCTTAAGATGAGGAGTGTATTCAATCAAAATTTTAAAAGATTTTTTTGGATTCTTGAAATCAAGCGGTATTTAATTTGCATTTTTTTTTAAATTTGATGGTATTTAATAAAGATTAGAAAAAGTCTTTTAAAATTTGAGTGTATTCAATTTAGATTTTAAAATGTCTACTCAAATCTAGCGTTATTCAATTTAGATTTTAAAAATCAATTAAAATCTAATGGTATTCAAAAGTCCGGAGATTTGTTTTTTTAAAAAAAACTGGTGGATTTTGATGGATTTGCTATTTCATTTTTAATCTTTTGAAATCTCTTTAAAATATATGAGATTTTGAAGAATTTCTGGAAAATTTCACAAAATCAGCAAGACTCTGCAATTTTTTTTTATCAACTCCGTCAAAATCCGTGAACAAGTAAAATCAATAAAAATCTTTTAAAATCCATGGATTATTATCAATATTTTAAAATCTGAAATGAATACATCCTTTTAAATCCTAAATTGAAGTATTTTTTTTTAATTATTTTGAAAACTCAAATGAAAATTGTTGAATTCTAAAATATTGAAAATTAGAAAATATGGTACATGCTTTAATACTGAAATGATTAAATAAATAATTACTTTTTAAAAAAAATAAAAATTATCTTGAATCAGGCCTGTACTCCAATTGAAATGGAGTATGTCTATTTTGATCCAACAAACCTTCTATACTTAAGAATTTCATTCATAATTCTGATGAGTATGAGTTGTATATATAACTTGATTAAAAGTAAATTAACGTATTATTTTTATTATAAACTTATCCATTATATAGAAAATAATATCACTTTAAAAAATATGAAAAATAATATCCAATATTAGACTATTGCTAGAATAGAAGCATTATATAGCATAAACAAATGAGGACACTGTTAAAACCCGAACCGAAAATCCTACTAGAAATCCTACGAGGGAGATACGAATCTAAACATCGGGCTTTTAACCGGATTGGGCCCGGATCAGGTTCCTTGCTCGCAAACTATAAAAGCGCAACTTGCTTTTAAATTTAAAAAACCCCAAACAAATAAAAACCCTAGAACTCGTGAGAATAGAGCGCGATGATCATGTCGATGATGCTTACGAGATCAGATGTTATTCTCCGGCCACAACTTTTCACGACATCACCAGCAAAATTATATTATCCGCCGGCAAGAATTTGTTTTGGCCGGAACACGAATACCTCCGTTGGACTAGTACTCTCTGTTACTCCTCAAAAATTAAACAATCTCAATTATTATTATAATGCTTCTGATTCTAATTTACAGTTATTCAACAAGAAAATTAATAAGCCTTTTGTTGTTCATAATAAACACCAATCAATCATCAACTCTAGTTGTGATGATAAGAGCAATAGCAATACCAGCAGCAGCAGCTCTTGTGTTACTAACAAACTTGTTGAAATTAAAAAGACGGTTGTTAATACGATAGCTTCGTTGTTGTTATTTGGATTTCTAGCTTTTATGACTTCCTCTGCGTTTAGAACTCCCGCATTTGCAGCATCAGTGCCATCTTTATCTTCTAGTGTTACTCCTGATTCCGATTGCAACGAGGACTGCGACAAAATTGATAATATATCAAAGCCTGCTAATGAATTGTTGGAAGAGTTGTGGATTCAGATAATTACAATAATACTTTGCGTTATATTTGCTCCTTTGACAATACCGTTTTTTGCAGCAATTCTAGTTGGCTACAAATACTATTTGGAAATATGTGAAAATACCAAAGAAAAGAGTATTCTTATGCTTCAGGTTTGATTCAAATCTCTTTATTCCATTACTTGATATGTACCTCTATGTCTGATTTACTTTCTGTCTGATTTGGAAGGTTGGAGTTTTGGACGGGACACGTGAATTGCAAAGAGAAGTTCAAAAAATTACTCAAGTTGCATCCAACTTAGATGGTATGAAACTGAAAGGTTAACAATATTTAACTTCTTACTCGTTTGCAATTTGTAATTGTTATTTAAAATAAAGAATTCAAATTAACTTTTTAAGATACATACTACTGTTGTTGGCTTACTATTATGTGTCAACAAAATTGACTAAATTTATTCTGCTTATGATTCGACTTAAATCAATAACTTGAAGTTTAGATAATAACAGAGTTTAAAGAGGACTTAAGTAGACAAGTAGAAAGTGTTCCACTATATAAAACTGGAGCTAGGAAACAATTTTATATGCGAGGTTTCACTCTCATCGCTTCTGGCCTAGATCTTTGGGATTGGTGTCAAGCTACCACTGTTGTCTTCATTCCATATTATTCCTCAGAGGTTAAGTCAAGTTTTAACTTTTCATGTCTATGAACTCAAAATACATAAATCATGACACTGCACTACTCTAGTCTCTACCCACAATGACACTGCTCTACTCTACCAAGAAAGGCACTCAATTATATCACACTTTTGATTGTTCCCGTATTGACTCCTGGTTAAGCAAATGCTAAATTGTTAATTCATACTGCAGTAGTATTGTACTCATTTTAAAGCTACATAGCGGCTGGAGCATATCACTTTTTCTTAAGATCATTTCCTTCAGTGTTTCATACTTTCAGTTGATGCTTCTATCGCTTCTCTTTTGACAGCTCATATGCATCTGTTTGCATGCATATATAATGACTGCAGCTACGGAGTTCTTTCCGTTATCATTCAGCTCTTAGAATAACTAGTTAGGAACCTAATGACTGCAGATTTCTGATACTGTGCTTTTGCGGTGAATGTCGCTAGAGGGATTTGTAAAACGAGATAGGATCAGAATTAAAAAAAAATTATCGTGCATAAGCTGTTGAAACATGGATGATACATAATGTACAAGGATTTATAAATTTAGCATTTAGTTTAGTGATGGTGAATATTTCTCCTTTTCCTTAATAAATATATATTAGGATGGGAAAATGTACAAATATGACGAAACCCAGTTCTTGGCCAGGCCTCATAGAGCACTCTATACACTATCTTGCAGGGTGGACAAAGGACTATCAATGGAAACCATGATCTAAGGAACTGGCTAGCTAAGGACAAATTAAAGGAACCAAAATACGTAATAAGAGTAAAATTGACTAAGAAACTAAACTCATTAGAGGTGCCAAGGTAGTAGATACACCAATTATGTACACTCTAAGTAAAACTGAATAAGAAACCAACTCAGTAGAAGTAACAAGGTAGTAGATATACCGAGTATGTCTGCTCTAAAAGTGGAACTGAGGTGGCTTGATTATGTCTTTTCTAAACCCCAAGACTTCAATGTGCACTTCATGTCTCTGAGGATATATTTGTGGACCTGTTGTGGAGAAGAAGCTCCGAGGTCTTGGTTTTTTCCCTGACAAAGAATACGCGGGCTGCACAAGTGAGCCCAAAGCTTTTTGTTAGCAAAGGTAGGCAAAATCAGATGAAAAACTGAATAAGAAAGCATGCCTATAAAGCGCAACTTATGCTAACTGAGGAGTGCAAGTGGCGATGGTCGAAGGTGTCCTGATAGAGCTCCAGATATCCCTAAATTTGACTTTAGACTCCTTTAAGCCATGCCACTAGCGAACATCATGCTTAAGAAAGATCAAAAGTTGCGTCAAGGTCAAAGAAGGATCTCTAAGTTTGTAGAGGTGATAACTGATGTGTTGGCTGGTAGCAAGGTGCTGGTGCCAACACCCTTACTTGATGAGATCATGAGGAAAGCAGTCTGTGGAATCCCTAAGCTCTTTATTAAATCGTTAGTTGGGTGTATGGAAAAACAAGGTCAGAGACACGAGCCAAGCAATAAGCCTGATTCGTGAAGGTCAGAATCTTCCTTGACTGCTCATAAAGGCTTATCTTGCAACACTGGTCTATGAACCTGCTATCATAAAGTTCTGCTAAATCTTGCCACCTGCGAAAGGAGACAGAGAATATGTCTCTATTCATCTCTAAGGGCATGTGGTCTATGAATAAGAATGTGAAGGGAGTTGCAGAGATTGGTCAATATAGACTTGTGCTTTCATCAGTGAAAGCAAAAAGCTGGAGTGATTGAAAACTGAGTGAAAGCAAGATGAAGAATCTGAGGGACATTAATGAATGTGAAGGACATCAGTGAAAGGAAGAAGTATCTTCTGACATTGTCACAGCGATTGGTCGATTGAGGATTTTGTAAAACATGAAAACCATAAGAATGTGAAGGGAGTTGCAGAGATTTGAGGATTATGCAAACCATAAAAACTGAAGGACATCAGTGAAAGCAAGATGAAGAATCTGAGGGACATTAGTGAATGTGAAGGACATCAGTGAAAGAAGAAGTAGCTTCTGACATTGTCACAGCAATTGGTCGATTCAGGATTTTGTAAAACATGAAAATTCAAAGGATTTAATCCATGAAGAATCTAAAGGCGCGTGGATCAGTTCTATTGTCTCATTTGGAATCTGAACTTGTTTTCCTCTTTATGCTCAGGATGTATGCATAACTAGATAAGATGAAGAAGGATCTGTCTTTAAGATGATAAAGACAGAAAGTGAAAAGTTAGACTGTTAAAGTTTTAATTTGAAGTATATGTATCTTGTGTCCACAGCGAAATGGAATGTAGTGGTAGTGTACTAAAAACTACAAATAGAAGGTGCACCTTTGCTCCCAAGGCCAATTGCCTATGTAGGAATTGAAAACTTTGTCTTGGTCAACTAGTATGCTGTTCGCAAAAAAGTTATATTCTTAACAAACAGAGATTAAGTAAAAAACGAACTCATTTAAAGCTAGGCTTGAGTTCGGACTGGTGTTTTTTTGATGAGTCAAGTGTGTGAAATAAAAAGCTTTGCTTCACTTGGCTCAATGCGTACTTAATTAACTTGTAAAAGCTTTTGCTGAGATAGGTTATATACTTATCCATTATTATCTGCAGAAAATTCACATTCTCTATTGAAATCTACCCACTGCGAAGAGGGAAATACTGTACACCTTTGCTCCCAAGGCTAATTTCCTAGTTGAAATTGAGAACTTTGTTTCGGCCAACTAGTGAGCTGTTCGCAAACAAGTTATATTCTTAACAATCAGAGTTGAAGTAGAAATCAAACACATTTAAAGCTAGGCTCGAGTTCGAGCTGGTGAATTTTTTTATATGAGTCAAGCATGTGAAATATAAAGCTTCGCTTGGCTCAGTCCCAGACCTAATTAACTTGTAAAAGCTTATGCTGAAAAGGAGGTTATTTATAAATGTGTACGTTTTTTTTGCGAAAAATTTACATTCTCTATTGAAATCTACCCTCTGCAAAGAGGGGAATATACAGAATACTATGAACTAGAACACAATCTTGTTCTTTTCTGCCATGAGAAAGAACTGATGCTGGATGGTTAAAATCTGGCTGCAAACTGCTCCAAAGAATAATTGTTATTGATCAGCTTTCATATGTTTTAATATCCTGACCTCCTTATTTTTTATTTTGGCTTGACCTTTTCTTTATTTATTGCAGGGGTTACCTTCAAATTTTTAATTTAGGCATTCTAAATTTTAAACTTTATTATTACATTGATTTTGTAAATTATTTTGACCTTTTTTCATATTTATTGCAGGAGTGGTAAAATCTCTTCTTCGATGTAATGATTCTTGCCGTTTTGCTCATCTATCTGTTACTCAATGTATATCTGATGAGAAAAAGTATGGGAATAATTTTGCTGAAATGATGGACTCCTTTGATAAAGATCCTGAGGCACTGGTCATGCTTTATGATCTTTTCAAATACTTAGCAAAGTCACTTGCTATTTTCGTCCACCTGGCCTTGATAAAGGCTATAAAAAAGGTTAGTAATCAGCTTAGTGAGATAGTTGATTTTGATCCAAATCTATTTTACATGTGTAAATGTCAACAAAAGTTTGTGGTAGTTATTACTTTTCATTGCGGTCAACTCAAACAGATGTGTTCAGGTTTTGAGCGTTGTTGTACACAAGCAATGTTGCTTTTGGAAGTCAACTACTGAATTAGTTCTTGAAATATGCTGTATAATCAATATATGTACATGACAAAAACGCATAGTTTATAGTAAAAGATATTATTAATTTGCAAAGAAAAAAAAATCTTATGATAACTTTAATATGAGTGCAGATATACTATGATGGCAAGTGCTCCAAACAACTGTTTGCAGAATTTTTAGGTAGAGAGCTTGCGAAATATGACGAAGATGAAGAGACACTTGCTAGTGTTGATGGTATGCAAAATGAAGAGGAGGCAGTTGGTAGAGCTCATAGGATGTTTGACAATGACTATTTAGTGGTAATTTCATTATTAATTCTACAGCTTATATTTCTTGCAAGTCTCTACCAAGATTACATAGTTTCTTAGCCAAAACTAGATTCGACCGGTGTCTTTAAGACTCTTTTGGAAGCACAGGGTGCAATTTATTATTATGCAATTATTGACTATCAGTAAACATCCTTGTGCAAAAGTCTGAAAATGTCAATTTGTATCTACAATTTTCCAGGTAACAATATTGGTGCTTGCCAGTGGTGTATACTCAATTCCGCCTTTGCAGTGCAATACAGAACATGTAAAGACGGTCTTGCAAAAGTTGAGTTCAATTCCAAAGAATAAAATAGAGGTAATTAACCGCATGCATGTCTGTTTTTTTTTGTTTTTTGATATGTACGTCTCAATTAGAAAACGTGCTCTCAGTTCTCCCTCCCTCGTTAAAAAAGCTTCTACAAGCATAAATATTCTAAATGTCCGATCTTGACATGACAATTAAATCCTTGCCATGTCTCATTTTGTGGCCAACAAAAATGTTTTTTTGTTTTTTTTACGTTCCGGACAACATATTTGTTAACAAATCAATATTCTTGTGCATATAAATTATAAACTATTAACAATAAATTGTTATTTGTGCACGTTCAGTCCCTACAGGTGCTGCTGACTCCACAAACAGAAGATGAAGCCATCTCAGAGAAAGGACTTGCGGCAAAGTTTCCGCTTTTGAAACCTTTAACTTTAAGTTGTTTCGAAAATTAACTAAAATGACATAATTGGGTTCACAACCGCCCTCTCCTCTTTGAAGGCTTTGAGATGACCAAACTCCTTGTACTTGTGCTTGGTCACATAGTGGCATTGCCGTTCAAAAGAAATGAGAAGCAAGGAGATGCATAAGTCAGATTTTAAAGACCAGATGTTTAAAGTATTATAAAGCCTCAAGGCATATATGATTGTAACTCATTGTCACACACATATGTATAGTGATTCACACAGCTAATGTGTAAATTTGTTGGCATATATGGATAATAGTACTCACTGTCACTGTCACACATGCTTATTTGCAAAGAGATTCACAGTTTGTAATTGATGAAACTGTTGCTTTATACGCTTACTATGTCTGTGAAATTATATTATGGTCATTTTTATTCAGGTCAGCAATAGCTGACTATATAGGATGATTCTCAACTTTACTATGCGTGTCCATTATGTCAGTTGTTGTTTAGTTTAATCCCAGTCCTAGTTCTTCAGTTGGTCGTGTTATGTTTAAACTCGTTTGAGTCTTTCTGGTAGCTTAGCTCTGTTCTAGTTTTAGACTTGCCCTTGTTGCAGCAAGGGTTTCTATGTCTATGTTTTCCAGTTGAAGGTTGTAATGGATGAACTCCTACTATAAGTGGAGGTACTTTTAATAAATTAATACTTAAAAAAAAAAAAACTAGAAATCTGGGATGCTAAATTTCATTACTTATTCATGTACTGATGAGATCATGAGGAAAGTAGTGTGGAGAATCCCTAAGCTATTCAAGAAATGATAGATAGGTGTGTAGCAAAACAAGGTCAGAGACACGAGCCAAGCAATAGGCTTGATTCGTGAAGGTCAGAACCTTCCTTGAGTGCTCTTAAAGGCTAATTTTTCAACACTGGTCTGTGAACCCGCTATCATAAAGTTCTGCTAAATCTTGCCACCTGCGAAAGAAGATAGAAAATATGTCTCTATTCCTCTCTAAAGGCATTTGATAGTTTTTAAGATGTATTGCAAGTGGCAGCATGATTTTGGTTACTTGATAATTGTAGTGAGAAAGGTCTCTGTATCCCTAATAGCTTGCAGAGAGTTTCCTGGAAAATGAGCACCAATTTCAAAGCTGTGAAGGCTATCCTACACAAAACTATTATATAAAATGCAATTGAACCTAAATTTTCTTATTTATATAAGACTAAGCTTTTCCCAGGTCTCTTATATTATTTGTCAATAGACTTGAAATTTTTTTCTTTAACGAAAAATAAATACGAGGTCTATAAGGCCTGAAAAGAAGCTATCAGTTTTGAACTGATGCTAAAACTAAAAAGGCCTGTGTTAATTTAAAATATGCTGTAGGGAGGGAAGTATCTCGGCCTGCTCTCTTTTTGAAAGTATCACATGTGAACAACTTCTCTCTAATCTTCACTTTAACATCCGAGATGATGTAATTTACCGGCCTTAAATGCCCTCACACATGACTCCTAATATTCCGTTGAGTCCATATTGGATAATATGCAACTGCTATAAACAGGTAGGCTATCAAGTTCCTCGTGTGTCCAGATGAAGGTCATCCCAAGAGAGATCAATAGAAACCGGAGCTTCTCTAAATATAGCTGCAGTAAATGGACATTGAACATAAAAATGTTCTTGAGTTTCCAACACCGCACCACATAACACACAGTGAGGATCCACGACCATGTTGAACTGCAGCATCCTATGATCAGTAGTGAGAAGTCTGTTCTTTAAAACCAACCAAAGGAGAACTGAGCATTTTGGAATAGAGAACTTGGGCCAAACCATTTTCGTCCAATAAGGTGCATTTGCATTCACTGGTTTCAGAGTTGGCCAAATACTCGAAAGTTTATTATTTGAATCAATGTACCCACCCCCATAGAATACCATCTGACTGGTTAACAACCGTATTGGACATAGGTGCCTCGATATAAATGCAAGTGTGAATTAACTTAATCCGTTTTGGAAGTGTTACGCCCAGATCCTTTCGGTGGTATGAACAGGCTTCGGCTAGGTTGAAGAAGGCTTCGGCCGTACCTGAAAATGAAGAGAATGCGAGGGTTTGGACCCCCGATTCACCTCCGGCGTGAGAATCAGAATCTGGCTGTAAAATTAGGGTAGTAATACAAGAGCAGAAAGTGTTGAGAGTGTCCCTTTTATCTTACTTCACAAGGGTTTTTATACCCAATCATGCCATGAATGTTCTTCCGTTGCCAACCATTAATGAGGGAGTGAAAATGGGGCGTTATGTCCCTTACATTGTCCAACGGTCCGCGAGTAGCAGGCCTCGGCCTGGGCTGCTTCCATGGGCCTCGGCGGCGCGGGCCTGGAGGTCCTTCGGTCCAGTAGCACAACCGCTTAATGGGCCTTCGTTCAATGGGCCTATAACCAACATGTCTCTGTCCTTCGGCTGGGCCTTCGGGCCGGCCGACGGACACCGGTCTCGGCCCATATGGGGATGAAGGAACCCTAGGGCGATCGCTTCAGTTCCGCCTCGATCTTCGGTCGTACACGTGGCAAGCTTATAGGGACTTGCAGTGCATTGATGACAGCTGGTGGCACGTCGTTTCATGACTCAATCTCTGCCGTTGAATGCCAACCGTCTTGATCTGGGACGTCCATTTCAAAAACCCCCAAACGTCGCTTCTCTAAATTAATTTTAGGCGCCTATATAAGCCCATTTGTAGGTTTCATTTCCCTTTTATCACTTTAGCTTCTCCACACACAGTGACAAATCGCGAAGAATCTCTCAATCACGGGCAACAACAACTCCGTCTTCCCAAATCATCCCATTTCAATCCAAGAGCACCTTCAAATAAGTAAGTTTCTCTTCTTGTTTTCCAGTTTTAAGTTTGCATGTTAGTTTCCCGTGTTTTATAGAGTTTGCATGCGAACTTTGGTTCTGGGTTTATGAGAATTTTCTGGGTTTTTGCGTGTGCTATTGTGTTTTTCTGGGGTTTTTGGGTAGGTAACATAGGTTTCTGGGTTTTACCAATTCTGAGGAGGCCTCAAGGGTTTAAAGATGGCATGCGAGGTGTTTTATGACCAAGAACGTTCTTCGGGATTTCTTGGTTTTAGAACACCCTTCGGGAGCCGACCCAGGGCTTAAACAGGTGGTCTGGAGCGATGTTTGCGTAAGGCTCTGTAGGCAAGAACATCCTTCGGGTGGGCTTGGCTCGGGAGCAGCCTTCGGAAACAGCCTCCGGGGTTCTGGTTCGTTCGGTCCTGGGACGTGTACTCGGGTGTTTATTTTTTCTTTTATCTGTTAATCCGAGTACATGGACTAATGTATCTCTGTTCCTGATACAGGGACATGGACCGAGCAGAACGCCCCCCGGATTCTTGGGACCCCTTATCCAATAGCTTGGTGGGAACGTCTTCCATTCGCCCCGAGCGGACGGGACGGGCCTTATATGCTTCGGCTGCCGACTATCCCGCAGCCAATAATAGATCTGAACTGACGAAAAGGCGCGTCGTTCAGATGTACGATGATTATTCGGTTCCCCGAGGACTTTATTGGCTGTATGCGCCGAGGGAAGGCGAGAGGATCTTCGACACTCCCGGGGTGCCGGATGGATATGGAGGCTGCGCCGTAGGGATTTCAGAGGCGGCCTTCAAATGCGGCTTGAGGGTGCCGCCGTTGAAGCTGATCAAGCACCTCTTCTTCCAGATGGGTATCGCCCTCAGGCAGATGGATCCGAACGGGTTCATCCACATCAACTGTTTCCAGAACAGGTGTCTTCACGCCGGGATCGCACCCAGCACTCGCCTATTCTGGTATCATTACGATTTTAGGAGGAATCCGAAGAGTGCGGGTATTTACACCATCGCCCGCCGGGCAGGGCGACCCGATTGGACGGCGACCAATTCGAACAATAAGTCCACTCACACACATTGGTTATGCCCCTTATCCCTGTGATAGTCACATTATTTATCAGGGTTTTTCTTGTGGTTCGGGACCTTCATCTTGGCGGGGCGAACAAATCCCGGCTTGCCTTTTATCTCATGGAGAATCTTGGAGATCGGCGCATTCAAAGGAGTGAACACGGCCGAATCTCTATCTCGACGTCGTTCAGCCCCACGATCTGTTTCCTTCCTTCCTTCCTTTCTGCTATCCCTCCGGTCAGATCCTGTTCTTGAGCCCTCATATCTGTCGGCTCGCTTTGATCGGTCGTCCCTTCTTGTGTCTTTATATCCCCCAATACTTTCCATCTTGCGGCGAATATTCTCGCCTCTCACATATATATCATTTAGGAATTTTGGGGGGAAATCGTAAAGAGATGAACGAAACTTTTTACCTTTATAGGGGTCTAGCCCCGCCGTTAGGAAGCCCATAGCTTTGATTTTGTCCAGATTGGTGACCATTCCCGCTTCTTCCTTGAATCTGGCGAGATAATCCCCCAACTCCTCATTCGCCCTCTGCCGACAGTGGACCAAGGCTTCGGTGTCCTTTCGGTGGTATGAACAGGCTTCGGCTGGGTTGAAGAAGGCTTCGGCCGTACCTGAAAGTGAAGAGAATGCGAGGGTTTGGACCCCCGATTCACCTCCGGCGTGAGAATCAAAATCTGGCTGTAAAATTAGGGTAGTAATACAAGAGAAGAAAGTGTTGAGAGTGTCTCTTTTATCTTACTTCACAAGGGTTTTTATACTCAATCATGCCATGAATGTTCTTCCGTTGCCAACTATTAACGAGGGAGTGAAAAGGGGGCGTTATGTCCCTCGCATTGTCCAACAGTCTGCGAGTAGCAGGCCTCGGCCTGGGCTGCTTCCATGGGCCTCGGCAGCGCGGGCCTGGAGGTCCTTCGGTCCGGTAGCACAACCGCTTAATGGGCCTTCGTTCAATGGGTCTTATTGGGCCTATAATCAACAGGAAGCTCCCCTCTAGCAAATCCTGTTTTACGTAGTATATTTTCTTGAATTTCTGCTGAAACACTGCTAAAAATACACATGGTTTTTGAAGGATTTGGACAGAGGCCGGATATGCTAGAAAAACCGAGTCACTCCTTCGAATAAAGCGTGAATAGAGGTTTCTTCACCCTTGCAGAATATTAACACATCGTCTGCAAACACCAGATGGTTCATGATTGTAACTGCTTGGGGTGCTAATTCAGTAAAAATATCACTCTTTGGGTTAAATTCGAAAATGTTCCAGATTGTGTTATTGGACCGAGGGCCTCAGCTGGCTTGCAAGCCCTATTGGAAAGCCTTTATATGCAGTATGCTCTTACATCAAAACTTGAAATTCTTCCTAATGAAAAAATGTGTGTTAGCTATACGGCTGGTGATGATCTACCAAATTCTATGGAGGTTATGGCTTTAGACCAGGTAACGGGGTTAAAAACTAAGCATGATGTGATTGTTAGCTACCCATTAAGACCGTTAGTGTCCAAGAGTGCCCTAAAAACTTGCTCAAGTTAAAATTTAAGGCATGTTGGACAAGTATATTTTATATTTATAAGGCGACATTGTTGGGTTTGCTCTAAAGTAACCAGGAAATGGGCGAGGAAAGATAGAGCTACTAACCAGGAAGATACTATAAGTGAAAAATCAGAACAAGTTCATGATGTGTCTGACAGCGTTGGTTTGATTGAGCATAACAAAGGTGAAATCACTGATGAAATTGCATTTACTTCGGAAGCTAAGCAAAACGAGGAATGGACGGAGGTTAAAAGGAAAAGCAAAGTGCTGCCACCAAGTTCTTTAGAATGATTGAGGTGGGACATTCTAATTTTTTTAATGATTGATTTTTGTTCTTACAATATCCAAGGGCTGCTAGTAAAGTAGCCTTTGACAAGGATTTTTTGAGCTTAAATAACATCGGATTATTTTCCCTCCTTGAAACTCATGTCAAAAAGGAAAATGTGGCAATTTGATCGTCGATTATTGCCCCAAACTTTTTAACTATGACAATCATGATAATGGTAGGGCATGGTTTGGATAGGATCCCTCTCTTTGGAAAGTATCCCTGCTAAAAGCTTCTGCTCAACACATCACTTGTCACGTTTCTAAGTTGGATGGTAGCAAGGCCTGCATTCTCACTATGGTGTATGCTCAGCATCTCACTACTGATCGTAGAAGACTTTGGGCGGACCTGATTAGTATTCAAGCTTCCATTACATGAATTGATAGCAGCCCCCCGTGGAGCATATCAGGTGATTTCAATGCTTTCTTTCACTCTAATGAAACTAGTGGTGGACACTACTGGTATGGTGGAGTTTAAAAACTGTATGAACCATCTGGGTGTTACTGACTTGAGGCACTCTGCTCAGCTTTTTACGCGGTGGGATAGCAATGTGGATAATACCATGTTCTGTAAGTTAGATCAAATTCTAGTGAATGATCAATGGTTGACTGTTTTGGATCAAATTCTAGTAAGTATGGTGATGGCTGTAGGACTTTCCCAGATAGAACTGTAGGAACTATCCAACCACCATCAGAAGATTTAATATGATTATGTCTTTTCTTCTTATCGCTAATGTTTATTTTTCCTATACGTTTATTGGGTATGTGTCCTTGTTTTTGGTCCCTCTCCCCCCTCTTCTCTTTCTTCAAGAGTGTTTATAATAGCTTGGATGAGTCATAATAGCTTGGATGAGTCATTAACAACTAGTTGTGTCAAAAGGAGTAAGGTGGCGGTCTTTCAAGATTTGAAGGGATGACTGGTTCTCTCTTCGTGACACGTGTCCAGGAGCTTCCTACAGTAGGGCTGAAGGTTTTGTTAGGCTGAAGGAGAAGCCTGCGGCTACTTCTTTATATTGCCTTTGGGAGGGGAGAGAGGGACATCCGTAGGCAGGAGACATCTGTAGGCATGAGACATCCAGGGAGTTGAAGGCCAGGGAAATTGGAAGGCCATAGGCTGATGGTTTCGTAGGCGATGGCGGCTTTTATGGGCCATCATATGGGAATAATTTTGCTGAAATGATGGACTACTTTAATAAAGATCCCGAGGCACTGATCATGCTTTATGATCTTTTCAAATACTTAGCAAAGTCACTTGCTATTAAAAAAGGTTTGTTGATTTTGATCCTCATTTATTTATTTGTGTAAATATCAACAAAAGTTTGTGGTTAACTAGAGAGCTTGCGAAATATGACAAAGATGAAGAGACACTTGCCGGTGTTGATGGTATCAGAGCAAGGACTTCAGAGAAATTTTCAGAAAATTAACTACAATGACATGATTGAGTTCACTAGGTTGGATAATAAGGTTCTACTGTTATGTACATTTAAAAGATTTAGAAATGGATGACCTTGTTTTGTTATTATTGTCATTGTAAAAACTTTTTGGCAAAGAATTTTAATTATTTTGAAGTCCGAAAAAGTTATCTAGTTATATAGTCCCTTGTAATCCTGTTATGACATTTCAATTTTTTTAAACTCAAAAATTCCAATCTAGGAATATCACAAAATGCATACTAGAGAGAGGAGAGAAGAGATATTTTTGTCGTCCCGCGAACAAATTAACAATTAAAAGATTGGAAGTTTTAGCAAAAGGTGCATAATCTGTAACTGTCTAAGAGATTTTGTACGCTTTTGTATAAGAACCTTGCATGAACTTGTCACAACACACCAACTTCAACCACATTATGGTACGACAAAGAATTAGAGTTTCATTATGCAAAAGGCCATTCAGGCTGACTCTTACCAATACCAATGGTGCTATGGGACAAAGGAACGATAATGTCACAGATGCTAGATAGTTGACATCCATAACAAAAAGACAATTTCTTCTATATTTCACTATTCAGCAACAGCGCCTCATGTTTTTGCAGCCACAATGACAACTCTTTGAGGGTATCGTCTAACTTTCCTGCTGTATATTTCTGCATAACTGTTTCTGTACTAAGTTGCTTTCTTCTTTAATTGCATCAAATGTCCCCTTAAACTACAATCTTCCACCTGAAAGTCCGTACATAAACAAATTAACAACAAAAATAGGTCATATGCCTTGTTAAACAACACTACGATACGTACAGAACTACATAATGGGCTAATACATTACACTGTAAAATAGCAACATTTAGAATGATTATTTATATGTTGGAATGTTTTTATGTTAGAAATATCGTTACATCAACTAGAAAGTGGAACCATTGTAACCAACACACTGATAGTAATGACTAATGCGAAGAGCAAAGTGCTACTCGTTATATCATACCTGTGATGTATATGTAGAAAGTGGAACCATTGTAACCAACATACTGATAGTAATGACTAATGCGAAGAGCAAAGTGCTACTCGTTATATCATACCTGTGATGTATATGTCTTCAACAATAAATCTCCACATTCGTCAATCAGAATTCTTTCTCCAGCTACTGATCTCGCCAATTCTGAGCTCAAGGTATCCATTTCAGCGGCCTGCACATTGAAATATTGTGAAACGTGGACTTAAAAAATTCTGAAACATGTCTATTTTTTTGTTATCTAAAAATTGTTTCTGCAATTTTTTCTTCTAAATATTGTTGCTTGGATGCATAATGTAGCTTCTCCAAGTAGACTGGCTATGGAATGCTTTTTTTTTTAAGATCTCAATTTAATACTACATATCCAGTTTATTTTGAATCATTATTTATTTTTCGTTCCCGGCCTTTTGCTTTTTAGAAATCTTAAATGTTGCAATGGAAGTGTTATACTTAAAGAGAAACAAGTAACAAAGTCGTTAAACTAAAAATCATATTCAGCTGCTTATATGAAAGTAGTCACAGGGTTGAATGCCAAGTAATTACTATTATTTATCTTTCGTACGCAATATATCTGTTTATAAAAAATCTTAGTCTCCATTTGGTCAAAAGGACTCAAATAAAAATTTAAACTAGTTGGTAAAATGCCGTCCTTTCACATCCTTCATACGCAATTTATCTTTCATACACATTTTATCTGTTGATAAAATCTTAGTCTCCATTTGGTCCTAAGGACTCAAATAAAATTTAGACTAGTTGGAATGCCATCCTCCTTTCACATCCTTCATACACACACTCAAGTCCTCCGGCTCCATCCTTCTACCATTTATAATTTTGATTCATGGTTTCTCTATCAAGTACTCCATCTTTCACTTCCCATCTAAAAAATTTTCTTCATTGTTTTCACGATTTCTGTACAAGATATTTAAGTTTTAACTTGCTTAAAGAAAATTCCACATCATTCATACGCACTCTCAGGTCCTCCATCCTTCACTACCATCTAAAATTTTGCTTCATGGTTTTTCTTTCAATTACAACTATAAAATTTTCCTCATTGTTGTCACGATTTCCGTCCAACCTATTTTAGTTTTAACTTGCTTTAAGAAAATTCCACATGCTACAATAAAACAATTTTCATGATCACCTATCTCTATCTGTATGTGCAGCATGATACTTCATATTTTCACTCTCAATTTCCTCCTTCCTGCATTTCCATAACCCATCTCTAATTTTGGTTATATTTTTCATTTTGTTCCAGCCAAGAGAAGCATTAATTATTTTAAATTTGCTTGTAAACAGCTATAACAGCTCCATTTTCAAATTCACCTATATTTTTGTTCCCGGAGAGTTTAATACGGATTGTTTTGAAAAATATACAACTTATTTCATATATAATAGCTTTTTAGACAGAGCAAATGAAAAAACATGTCTGAGAAGGACATACTAGTGACGAGGTACATTATTTTACTATATTCTTACAGAACATAAAGATACTACCTCCGTCCCAAAATACAAGTCCATTTGACTTATATACTTAGACTAAAAAGTCAAAGGGATTTATATTTTGGGATGGAGGGAATATAATGAATGATGACTGATGCTTATACTTAGACTAAAAGAACTTTGCTTATATGCTTGCATGAACTGTGACAAAAGATACTTAAACATGCGTACCAAAATAATCAACTTTATAAATTAAAAATTCAATAATATGTTTAAGATAAACATGAGCAGGTAGTATGCAAACTTATGTTTCTTATAATATGGAAGCAACGCAAAAATATGATGCTTAGTTTTTTAAAAGATGTCTAAATGTTACTTTTGTTGTTGCAACAATAAATCTTTCTCTGTACTTTTACTTGTATCTTTTAATTTATTCCTTTTGTACATGGTATCAAATAAGTTCCTAGTTATAGGTGATGATTTCTGTTAAATTATGCTGTTTCTTTTCTTCTCTCCTATGATCACATTGTTTGGTTGAACTATAGTTTTTCGTTTCTACCCTCCTATGAGATCATTTTTGTTGTTTGGTTGTCATCCTTAAGGCACAATCTCTAGAATGGACTTCTTTGACTGAAGAGAAATCTTGTACATTTCATAGCACAAGTAATGCACTTGATTAGTTTCTAATCTCTTGCTCTTGTTCCCTAGAAAATTACACTGTACTCTATAAGCTTACAGTTAGAAGATTTACTCTATAAGCTTATAGTTAGGACATTTTCCGTCATGAATAGGATCTGGATTCTAAATAGTTTAAACTTTTGTAACCATTACTGAAAGATACGGGTGTTTGTATTTATACCTTGGGGATGAATTTTTCAACATTGACAGATATCGTTTCCATAAGCTTCATAGCGGAATTCAAAGCTTCTCCTACTTCTTTTATATCAACCTACAATAAATTAAAAGCAAAGGATCAGTGAATAATCCACAGAGGATATCAAAGCAAAAATTTAGATATTGATTGAACTTTAGATGCTTACCTTAACATTTCCACCGATCGGCAGACGAACTAAAGTGTTGACTAGAGCTTGAGTTGTCCCTGACAAAGAGCTAGAGTGCTCCTCCTCCAAAGCAGACCATTCGTCCAAGTAGGGGGTCTGCCATCAAAGTAGTGAAAAAAAGAACATTATTAGATGACTCGAATACAATAAAGTATTACAACCTGCGCAAATGTGTTGCAAAGAAAAGAAGAGCAAATGGGTTGCATCGTATGTTAGTTCTCCTGCCTATATTTATGTAGATACAAGATGAAATCCTAGTGACCAAGAAGCAATATTGTTACAGTTTGTAATACAATGTCTTACTGACTAACAACTTGCAAAAAGTACATGTTTTCAAATCAACTACTATCTTATTAAAACATTTAGCTGATTTTAGTTTTCCGCTTTGTAAGTTTTTTACTTTATAGCTATTGACACTTACATGTTGATGCACAAATGAAGGATTACAATTCGTTGTCATGCAAATGTCCCTTGCAATATAACGATTTGATCCACATAAATAAATTAGTAGCAAATCCTCAGAAAAGACTCAGTTGCCCAGCTAATTGCTAAGTTGTTAAAAGAATGGTTTCTGTAGAGCTCTGTTGGTAGAAAAAATATAGAAAGCGACATGGGCATGATGCCTTAGCTGATATTCTATTGTACATGGATGGCCAGGAGTTGTAATAGTAGGGATAGAGTTTGGTAGAGCCAAATGCAATCATTAGATCCTCAACCTATATTTGTCTTGAACTCTCTTACACAGCTTTGAATAAACCATTTTCGTCAACCTAATCCAGATACCACAGAAATTACTGCAGATCCAAAAAAATCTGGTTCTGTTTGGCACCTTTGATTAATTATATCTACTCCCTCTTTAACACCATGGTCGCAAATCACGACTCTGTTGCCTTGCTTAACCTCAATTTCTGAAAAGTCTTATATCAAATTTTTTAAGTTTTCTTTTAACACCCGAAGACTACTCTAACAAAACTAAAAACATCTGAAGAAAACTAGAATAGAACAGCAATAAATTTAGAATGCATAGATGATGAAAAGCATATAGAACTCACTTTCAATTCATTATTGGTGAGAATTTTCATACTGTAGTACAGAAATCTGCTTCCCAGAATTTAGCTTAGATTTATCTATACACAATATTTAGTAACAATTTCCCTACTACAACAAAAAAATTGCTTTACTGAATTCATTTCCTATTCACCACTGGTTGCTTTTCATGGGTACAAATTCTAAAAAAAATATTGGGGTATATCTAAAATCTACTTGTTATCTTTGTATTAAAACTGTGACTAATTTTATATTCTTCTAGTTCATATCTAGTATGGTAATGTACGTCTTTGATTTTCTAACGTAATCAAATTTACTTCAAGAATTTCAAACTCAACAATTTGCAACTTTATACAAGGTGGACAAATGGAAGGCAAGAAAAGTTACAAGCTGTATGTTCGATATAGAGAAGAGGACTTTGAAGAAATAGAAGAGATAGTTCTAGTGGGTTATGAGCATTTTCATGAGGATTCGAAGCAGCTCAGGTTAATATCTAAGAGTTTCCTCTAAAGATAGTCATGATGTGGAAAAAATGGATCAACTACAAGGAGCAGTTTCCCAAGGCTTGAATTTTAATACAATGCAATATAATGTTGAGCAGTTTAAGGAATTGAAAATTTGAATAATCATCAATTTAAACTAGGGTGAGTGTGAAATATTTTAAGAAAGATTGACTGAACAGCTTCCATTTATCAACCTGGAGCTTTGTATTTGTATGAGAAGTTATATTTGAGGTCTCAATTAAGATTTTAATAAACATCATAATTTTCGGGATCCAAAAAACCTGGAGCAAGAATGAAAACAGTGAAAAATGTTATGAGGCTTTAATTGCAAGTCCAGTTGTACTTCACTTAAGGCACCCAACCCAGATATGATTTAGGTTTCAAAAAGAAGGTCTCTGTATATGGTTCCAAGAAACCTGTATTCGCCTATCCTAAATAAGCTTCCAGGCGTTATTGATTATAAACCTTATATACATTAAAGGGAACAACTTCTCGGCAAGAAAAGAAAAACTAAAGGTTCATAGCTAATAACAGGCATTTTAATCCTTGAACCTTTATGGTTTTACACTTTGGGGAATAAACCGAGTCCTTAAATGAGCATGTCTAAGGAATGAGGAGGAGGCTCTGAAAACAGTTACCTAGGGGGGAAGATTCTCACATCCACCAAGTGGATATACTAAATGAGCAAATTTTTTTTAAAAAGTATGTTACAAGTTTGTATAAAAAAAGTTGGTAAATTACGAGGGCCCAAATCCAAGACACTCCAAAAAATTTATTATTGTATTGTTAATCTAGCGTGATGCCCTTGCCACATAAGAATATCTCACCAATGTGTTTGCTATTGCCCAGCAAAAAGGTTTACATCAATATGTTTTAATGATATACTAGTGTGTATAGTGTATACAAAGCTTAAGTAATCATCTTAAGCACCGGAGCATGTCTTTAAGGTGTTTATGAGACAACATACGCTTTATGCTAAGTTGATTAAGGTGAATTACCCTCAAATTAAAGTCCCTTGGAACAATTGTTCAGACTAATGTATTGAGTGAGTGGCGTCGGTGGATCCTAGTAAAGTGGTGATTATGACTACATAAGCCATTTACCAAAGTAATTGTTCAGACTAATGTTATTTTTGCCAATCATGACAGAGTATCACACAATTCTATTGGATCATAACAAAAGATATATGTATCAAATATCGGCCTTACTTGAGTATCAACTATGATGTTTAGAGTCTGTATTCTTTTCAAGTACTCAAGCTCCATGCGTTTCCTCCTTACAACATCGGACAAATCTGATATTTTGGCTCCAAGAGAGCAAAGCTTTCCCTGCGACATAGACAACAGATTTAGCTGTGAAATACTGAATGAGATATGGATTCAAAACTATGTCGAAGAATGTGTAAATGAAGAAAGCAGTAAAAAAGCTAATACAAAATAAAACAGAAAGTGACACAAACCTCTGCATCCCGTGTCTGAGCACGAAAAGAGGCTTGCGATTTAGCATTTACAAAATTCCACTGCAAGTATTGGTTATGAAGCATTTTCAAGGAATGCACCTGCTCTTCACGATTAAAAAGCTTTTTCCCCTTCTTCGTAGCATCTCCTTGTTTCGTAAGTGCCATGGGATGTGGAGGAGGCAAAGAGAGGTTAAACCCCATCATCTTAACAGAAGGATTCAGCAAATTGAGCGAGCGAGAGCAAGAGGAGGCAGAAGAGAGCTTCGAACTTAACTGAGCTTCACCACCATTAAAACAAGTCCTCTCTGGCATCGAAGACCGTACACTCGAATTCCACTGCAAATTGCTGTTCTGGATAGGAATAGGAGAATTAGGACAGGACTTAGTACTACAACCATCCTCATCATCCTCAGAATTCGAACCAGTACCTTTACCATCACAAATAGGTTCCTTAGGTGCAGACGATGACAACGATAATCCACTCGATTGCAACAGCTTCGCAGCAGCAGAAGCCGACATTAAATTGCTATTACCACTTTGCCTAAACCGCGAAGGCACAATCCTCTGAGTGGCTGGAGTATCCGGCCTAGAAGAACTCGATTTCGCCAATCTCAATTGTGGAACAGCCTCATTACCATCATCATCAGTATCACTTCCTTCACCTGATCTCACTCCTTTATTCTCCTTAAAAACCAATCTAGTAGAAGCACCACGAGGCCTAATACTATGAGGAGGCGGAACTTTATTATAATTGTGTAATGTGAAAGGCGAATCAGAGTAACTTCTTCGAATAACAGTATCGTGAAGATGATAATGAGGAAGATTATCCGTCTTTGAGCGCTGCATCATTAACTTTTGAGATGGCATTGGCGTAGATACGCTATGTTTGGGTGTCTTAATAGGATGTTGAAATGTAGGATGTTCACCGCTCGGTACAGGAGTAGAATTCATAAACCTAGAGCTCACTTCTCGGACTCTAGGCCGTCGATTAGTCGGTGGAGGCACCGCGTCTTGTGGCTGATTAGTGGCCGGAGTGGAGTTCGATTCGCTCATTTTACGACCTCGATTCGATCAGGATTAATTCTGATAACCTCAATTCTAGGATTCAAGTGAACAAAAATTGGATGAGAAAATGATTGGGGATTATGAGAATTGAATAATAAATAGGGTTGTGATTGTAATAATAAAATTGGTAATAAAACAGAGGAGAGGAGAAACCCCAAATATAGCCGTTGTGAATTTTAAAACTCCCCCACTTGTAACGGGCCGCTTGTGTTTTTCCCTTTTCTATCTGTTTTATTTTACACCGGGCCGGTTATAAAATCCCGCAAGTCCGTAACTCGGCGAGGAGATTACATAAATTTATTGTTTATAATTGGTCCACTGGGATTAGGCGATGGCCTTTGTGGTAGAATTAAAAAATAAAATGATATCCGAGTAATATAATTCAGAAAAATTACCTTTTTAAATATGGTCTAAACAACAACACGCTCAAATTTTGAAAAATGATAAATGTGAGAGCTCTCATGTTGCGTTATGGAACCACAACAGCAGAGGTCCGTACTCCGCAGCGTTAAAGGTCCACCAGCAAAGATCCCCACAATGTTGATAACACGACCAAGCTACGAAACACAGGTACAATCATTAATGGTCTTGAACTCGCAAATCCTAATAATAAATTAATAATTATAACCTAATTTTTTATTCATAATATTTGGCGTCGTCCGTTGGAAAACATAATAACAACCATGATGAACACGCGGAGCAGAAACAACGCCCTTGAAGGAATACCTTCTGGGACGACCCAAATAATTTCATCTGTGGTGGAGATACCCCGCACTTAACCTACGCCTCCACCCAAAGAGGAACCCTGGTGGGAGCAACCGAGACACAGCCTCAAGGGACGAATCCCCCGACTCCTCAAGAGACGAATCCCCAATTTCAGCTGCAACATGCACCTATGATGTGACCATTAACCCCCTTACGGGATGCCCCTATACCCCGAGGTTGGAGGAAGTGGACACTCCAATCGTAGTGAAGCACAAGGGCGGATGCCCCAATACATACGTGGTTTGACTTCTATTCTGGAGGATCAAGAATTCTTTGGACCTTATACTGAAAGAGACTATGAATCATCGGATGATGATGTTGCTCCGAGAAGGAGGCGTGCTGGTAAAGAACCGATGCCTGATTCTAACCAGCGCCCCATGAGCACTCGAGGGACGAATCCCCAAGATGTACATGCGAAAAGTTCAGCATCTCTCATGAGCTCTGTTCAAGGAGCAAATGAGTCCTTGAGAGATTATCTGAATCGTTTCACAAAGGAAGCATTGAAGGTCTCAGATCTTGACGACAAGGTAGCTATGATAGCACTGCAGCAGGGAACTAGAGATGAGTTCTTCAAGATGTCCTTAGCTAAATGCCCCCCTGAAAGTATGTTACAGCTCCAAGATAGGGTCGGAAATTATATTAAGGTGGAGGAAAGTATGAAGAAGATTGTGGTGAATAACGAGCCCGCTGGTGGCAAGAAGTGAAAGACTGATCTAGAATATAATGCCAAGGACAAGTATCCTAGAAACTGAGAAAGACGCTGATTCAACCCCGAAGAAGGGAGGACCTGGATAAAAATTCACCGAATATGCTAAGCTGAATGCTCCTATAAGCCAAATCTTAATGAAAATCGAGAGAGATAGAGATGTTCGTTGGCCTAAGCCCTTGAAGTTTGATCCTGCTAAGCTAGATAAGAGCAAATATTCTAGATTTCACAAGGATGTTGGTCATGACACTAATGAGTGCCGATAACTGAAAGATGAAATTGAATTCCTTATTCGGAGAGGAAGGCTGAGCAAGTATACTGGAAATTGGGAGAAAGATGAAAGAAATAACAGTGGAAGAAGGAATTTCGATGATCGTAGGAGGGATCAAGATGACTAGGGGCGAGACCGTCAACCCCGAGAGCCAGTGATAAACACTAACTTTGGAGGGCCAACTGTTGCTGGATTATATAAAAACTCAAGAAAAGCTTATGCTGGAGAAGTCATGCATATAGTAGAAGAAGCTCCAAAAAGGGCCAGGACAGAAGTAGCAATGGTATTTGATGATTTCGACTTGGAAGGAGTTAAGTTTCCCCATGACGTTCCCCTATTCATAACACCCATTATAGGGAACAGTCCGGTGAAAAGAGTCCTTGTAGACAATGGAGCATCTGTGGACATTTTACTCTATGACACCTTCATAAGGATGGGTTACAGTGATTCTCAATTAACCCCAACTGATATGCCAATATATGGTTTCGCTAGAGTCGAATGCCCCGTGGAAGTGATAATTAAGTTACCTTTGACTATGGGTCAGGAACCAAGGAAAGCAACACAGATGTTGAACTTTGTAGTGGTAAAGGCTAGTTCAACTTATAATACAATCATGGGAAGAACGGGAATACATGCTTTCAAGGTAGTCCCCTCTTCTTACCATTCGGTGATGAAGCTTCCTACCCAGAACGGGATTTGAGAAGAGAGAGGAGATCAAAAGATGACAAGGAGTTGTTATGTGGCCTCCCTCAGGGCAGATGGAGTAGGGGGCAGGTCCTACCTATTGAAGACTTGCATATCCGTGAGAATGATGAGAAACGAGGAAAACCAGCAGAAGACTTGATCGCAGTTCCTTTGGCTCCCGGGGACCTTGAAAAAGTAACTTTAATTGGAGCGTCGTTGGAGGAGCCCCTTAGAGGGAAGTTAGTAAAGTTCTTTCAAGTGAATAATGATGTGTTCGCATGGTCGGCATCAGACATTCCAGGAATAGACCCATAATTAATCACCCAGAAGTTGAACGTGGATCCTAATCGAAAGACCATGAAGCAGAAGAAAATGAGTTTTTCCCTAGAGAGGTAGGAATCCATCAAGCAAGAAGTGGAGAAACTCTTAGAGGTTGGTTTCATTGTAGAGATACAATTTCCAGAATGGTTAGCAAATCTTTTAATGATAAAGAAAGCTAATGGAAAATGGAGAATGTGTGTGGATTTCACTGATCTGAATGATGCATGCCCAAAGGATTGTTTCCCACTTCCAATGATAGACACTCTGATTGATGCGACTGCAGGTCACGAGATGTTAAACTTTATAGATGGATTTGGTGGCTCCAATTAGATCAAGATGTATAAGGATGACATCCCAAAGGTATCATTCATCACTGATATTGGTGTTTTTTGTTACCTAGTTATGACATTTGGTCTCAAGAATGCAGGAACTACCTATCAAAGGTTGGTGAATAAGATTTTTAAAGATCTTATTGGGAAAACTATACAAGTATATGTAGATGACATGTTAGTCAAGAGTCTTGTGAAGGCTGATCACATAGCCCACTTGAGGGAAACTTTTGAGGTTCTGAGATATCACAAGATGATGTTAAATCCTGCAAAGTGTGCTTTCGGAGTGGGATCTGGAAATTTTTTGGGATTGGTGGTCTCCAAGAGGGGAATTGAAGCAAATTCTGATAAGATAAAGGCCCTTTTGGACCTGGATCCTTCGCGGTCTATCAAGGATGTTCAAAAACTCACTGGAAGAGTTGCTACCTTGGGACGATTTATCTCCAAATCTGGAGACAAGTGCTTGCCATTCTTCAAATCCTTGAAGAAAGTAAAAGATTTCATATGGACCGAGGAAAGTCAAGAGGCGTTCGAAGGGTTAAAGAAATACATGGTTCAAGCCCTATTGTTGCTACCTTGGGACGATTTATCTCCAAATCTGGAGACAAGTGCTTGCCATTCTTCAAAGCCTTGAAGAAAGTAAAAGATTTCATATGGACCGAGGAAAGTCAAGAGGCGTTCGAAGGGTTAAAGAAATACATGGTTCAAGCCCTATTGTTGGTCAAACAAGTCCTGAATGAACCTTTATACTTATATCTGGCCGTTTCAGAAAATGCCTTGAGCGCCGTGTTGGTTAAGGAGGAACTTAAAGTCCAGAAACCCATATATTATGTCAGTAAGATTCTGCATGGAGCTGAGTTGAAATATTCGACTATTGAAAAAATTGCTTTAGCCCTGGTGATGGCCACAAGGAAGTTGCGTCCTTACTTCCAAGCTCATAAGATTGAGGTACTAACGAATCATCCTTTGAGAAACATCATTCACAGTCCTAAAGCCAGTGGAAGGTTGATTAAATGGGCCATTAAGCTGGGAGAATTTGACATAAAGTATAAGCCACGAACGGAGATAAAAGCCCAGGCATTGACTGACTTCGTGGTTAAATGTACCATCCCCAACCAAGAAGTCGTGGGGCAGGAAGATACCGAACATCAGGGTATGGAGGATAATGAAGGAAGACAGAATAGGCACAAGGAATTCTGGGTTCTCTATTTTGATGGAGCATCAAAAACAAATTCGAGTTGAGCATGGCTAGTTTTACAAAGCCCCGATAGATTCTTGATTCAATATGCTATGAAGTTAGATTTTTCAACTATAAATAATGAAGCCGAGTATGAAGCTCTGATAGCTGGCCTTGGCTTAGAAGGGACGTTGAGAGTCAAAAATTTGAAAGTATGTGGGGACTCGAAACTTGTGGTATCCCAGGTCAAGGGAGAGTTCGAAGCAAGGGATGAAACCATGGCGAAGTATGTACGCCTAGTGAGAGCCGTGATGACTCAGTTTGATGAATGTCATATTGAGCACATTCCAAGAGAAGAAAATGCTAAGGCCGATGCATTATCCAAATTTGCCTCATCAGAAATAGAAGAAAGCTCCGGAAGTATGTACTTTCGTGTTTTAAAAACACGGAGCATAGACGTCAAACTAGTTGCCCCCATAGGGCTTGAAGGGTCATGGATAGATCCTATTAAGGCTCATCTACAAACCGGATGGCTGCCTAATGATGTTATGGAAGTAAAAAAGTTGTCTTTACAAGCTCTAAGATATTCTTTAATTGATGGGATTCTTTATAAAAGGTCTTTCGTAGTTCCTTACTTAAGGTGTCTCAGGTCGGATGAGGCTCAACTTGCTTTGAAGGAAGTACATAAGGGTATATGTGGCTAACACTTGGGGGGTAGGGCCTTAGCCCACAAAATTTCCCGCTTAGGCTTCTATTGGCCAGAAATGATGGTTGACGCCAAAAAATATGTAAAGAGATGCGATCGTTGTCAGAAGCATCCTCCCGAAATGCTTACTTACATAAACTCCCCAATCCCGTTTGCTATATGGGGAATGGATATCCTTGGGCCTTTCCCTATGGCTACTGCTCAAAGAAAGTTCTTGATCGTAGCAATTAATTACTTTACTAAGTGGATCGAAGCCAAACCTTTGGCCAAGATTACAACTAAACAAGTTTCCCAATTCATGTGGGAAAATGTCATGTACAGATATGGGATTCCCCGAATCTTGGTGACCGATAATGGAACACAGTTCAATAATGAGGAGTTCAAAAAGCATTCTGAAGATAATGAAATCGATCTGCGGTTCATTTCTATTGCACATCCTCAAGCCAATGGACAAGCAGAGGTTGCGAATCAGGTTATTTTAGATGGAATGAAGAAGAGGATTGAGAAGTTCTGGAGTAGTTGAGTGGATAAAATACTTCCAATATTTTGGGATTACAAGACCACATGTAGAGTCACTACAGGAGCAACACCATTTATGTTAGCATACAGGGCAGAAGCAGTTGTACCAGTAGAAATATCACATTCATCCCCAAGGATCCAAGCATTCAACGCTGAGGAAAATGAGGAGGGTCAAAGACTAGCCCTGGATTTAATAGATGAAGTACAAGATGCAGCGCACGTAGAGATTGTGGACTATCATAAAAAAGCCTCTTTTTACTACAACCTGAGGGTGAAAGAGAGATTCTTCAAGCAAGGAGATTTGGTCCTAAGGAAAGTGGAAGCTTCTGGAGTAGGGCAGAAAGGAAAGCTCACCCCAAATTGGGAAGGGCCATATAAAGTTAAGAGCGTTCGAGGAAGTGGGTCTTACAAATTGGAGACCATGGATGAAAAAGAAGTACCTCAGACTTGGCATGCTCAAAACTTGAAAATTTATTACATATAGTTCGTATTTACTTATTAAAATAGTAACAAGGTTCAAATGCACCATGAAGCTTTGCTTCTTATATCTCAGTTTTAGTAGGATTTGCATTCTAGCTTGTGATTATCAGGGTCGAACCCATCTTATATAAGGTTTTGAAAAACCAAGTTATATTCTTGAGCTGAAGTTATTTCAAACTTTGAAGAACCAAGTTATGATTTGTTTACTTAGCAAAATTTATATTTTGATGGACAGAGTAATAAATAGCAAACAAAAGAGAAATTCATAAGTAATACAAAAGTATTTGAAAACTTAAAGGTAAGGCTATGAAAAGCAAGGAAATAAAGCAAGAAAAATAACATAAATAAAACCCCGAAGGGTAACAAGGTCAAAGTATAATAAGTTGATACAAGAAAGCCATGATGGGACAACAAGAATAGGAAACTAATCTAAATCCTTAAATAAATCATCATCATTCTCCCCATCAGTAGTAGTAGGAGGAGGAAGAACAGGGTCATCTTCCATAGGAGTAGCGTCTCGGGAAAGAGAAGTTGTGGCCTCAGCAGAAGTAGTAAGAATGGGAGAAGGAGGAAGATCTTCGAAAGGAGACCCTTGCCCAGGAATAGGAGGCACTGGGTACGCCGCAAGAGTCACCTCTAGAACCTTCTTTCCAATCTCTCTCACAATCTGCTCCCTACAGGTGGCAAAAGTAACAGGGAAATTAATATCATACTCAATATTTAGGACCTCCTGAAAGTCCTCCGATGCCTTATAGTCTGCTATCACCTCAGCTCGGGCCCTCTGAACATCCAACTCTAGCCTGCAAACTCTCTGATTCTCCTCAGCTAACTCTCTCCCCGCCTCCTGGAAGCGCGTGAAATTGGCCTCTAAAGCCTTGAGGTACCTATCCCTATCCCTCTCAGAGATAGTCAGGCTGGCTCTCACCTCCCTCGGGTTATGAAGGGCAGCCTGAAGGTAGGTGTTCATCTGCCAAAAACATGTTTTTGCACAATAAGCTATATGTATAAAGGAAAAACAAAAAAATGCTAAAAGAGGGAAGTAGACTTACTAAAGCCACTGCATGGGAACCAAGGCGCTTAATATGAAGATCATTAGAGGACTCCACGATCTCAGCCTGGTCACGAGGTGTAACCATACTCTCGGACCACACAACAGCCGATTCAGAACTCCCCACAACTGTGTCCCTTCTCTGTAGGCCCCGGGTCACAGTAAAAAGGGAAGATCCTCATCAAGGATGAGAGGCCTCTTAGATATAAAAGTGGGAATGACTTGTGTAATGGTGACCGAAGGGCCTTCACCAATCCTCACCCGTTTCTCACAGTGAGTTTCAACTGCGGAGCCCCGAGAGGCGCGAGACTCCCTTTTCTTAAAAATGGAGTCCAAAGCTGCCTTAGCTGCAAAAATGCAAAAACATTAGAAAAATAATAATGCACGAAATAAAAAGCGAAGTTAAAAAGGGGAAAGAGATACCCTTGGGACCCAGGTCGCTTAGACCTAAATTTTGCAAATTGCCCTATGAAAGGATGAGAGCACAGTGGTGCAAGTTATCAGCTGTTATGGCCTTGATGGCCGCATCTTCGTCTATCCCCAATTTTAAATCCCTTAAAGAACCGTCTACACTTTTAGAGAAATTGGGCCTGAAAAAATGGTCCCAACCCTCCTCGGCGTCCAGATATACATAAAACCACTCGCCCTTCCAAGTAGTATACGAGTCAGGGTTGGTACTATAAATAAAGCAAGAACGAGCAAGGGACCTATGAACTATTTTGACCCATCCTTGCTCGTCAGAAGCATTTACAAATTTAAATAAATAGCGAAAGACACAGACATTAGGCTCAAAACCATGTTTACAAAATTGAGCCATATAACAATGAATAAAATGCCAAGAATTAGGCGTAAGTTGGGTTGGACAGACACGGGCTTCAGCTAAAATACGAAAAATAAAAGGATGTTGGGGAAGACGAAATCCAGCATAAAAGGTTTCTTTATATATACGAATGGCCCCAGGTTTTGGATAACAAGCCCTGTCATTTGGGCCTGGGGCCTCAGCCCTGTACGGAGCAGAAATCCCAAATAAGCGGGCTATAGTACCTACTTGTTCAGAATCATAACTTGAGGGGTAATTATAAGCATCTAAATGGAGCATGTTAGGGAAGGCCTGACCAAACTCTGTTAAAAGATCCCTAAGAGAAACTATAGAAGCATGGATGAGGGATTTTTTACCTCGATTAGCCCTAGATGGGTGAGGAGCGGCCTGAGGAGGCTGAGAAGGGAGGAGTCGGAATCCGCCATGGAAATTCTTGCGAAAGATGCTTGAAAACCCAGAAAAGTCTTGAAGGAGGGGAAGAAGATGAAGATTCAAATGGAATCTTCAAGAAAACCCAGAAAGCAGTGGAGGACTACGGCGGTATAGGAAGCCGGAAATCGCCTTGTGGTGGAAAAGAAGGAGAGAAAAAGTTGTAGAGAAAAAGAAAGTATAGATTGATTTTTTTTGTGGAACTGAAGTGTGAGAAATGATCTCACACCTCACTCCTTATATAGCCCTCTATATGCGGTAACTCAACCGTCTTTGGGCCAAAAGAAATTGAGCATGTCAATCATCAAGGGCTGGAAGCCCATAAAATTTAAAAATTTAGAATGCACTACCAAATTCGAGAATATTCTAGAATATTCCTTACCAAAAAAGTAAGGGCATAAAATTATTTACCCAGAATTTGTAAATAATCACAAGGGAAAATAAAGGTTTCGAACCACGTCTAGGAAACACAGTTCCTAGGCGTGGTTCAAGCCATGTCTCCTAGGCGGGGGTGAAATTGAAACTTGAAGGTGTCAAACCATGTCTAGGAGACACAATTCCTACGCGTGGTTCATACCATGTCTTCGAGGCGGGGGCAACCCACGCCTAGGAAGTATTGGAGCTATGGAAACTGAACCACGTCTAGGAAGCATGATTCATAGGCGTGTATCACAAGATGTCTCCTAGGAGAGAGTGACCCACGCTTAAGAATTATGGGAGGATGAAGCCCAACCACGCTTAGGAAGCATGATTCCTAGGCATGGTTCACAAATTATCTCATAGGCGGGGGTGACCCACGCCTAGGATGAATGCTAGGAAAAGAGCCAACAACGCCCAGGAGACATAAATCTTAGGCGTTGTTCAAAAAATGTCTCCTAGGAGGGCGTGACCCACACCTAGGATGCATGACCACCTGCAGCCCATTTTCTGATTATTTTATTAATCAGAAACTGGGCAAAAATGAGAAAAATAGCTAAAAATCGCAAAAATTACGGAAAAATAGAGGAAAATCCCAAAAATTTAGGAAAGTTAGAAAATAATTTCTAAAAATTATTTTGAGCAAAATATTCCCGAAAAATTGAGGAAAATACCTGTGAGTATTGGAATATTCCTGAAAAATTAAGGAAAAATCATTAAAAATACCAGAAGGTACTAAAAAATTCCTGAAAAAATTAGAGAAGCCCATAAGGATGAATTCCAAAGGGAGCATCGTAGTAAATGTGTAGGTCGCTCCACACTTTATGATAAAAAATGATAGCCATAAAAGGTATAAACTTTAACTTCTGCGAAATCTTTGCCAGGTTTCGCAAAATTTGGGGGACAAATGATATGGGTCTGAAACTAGCCTCGAAGCATAATTAATGTTGAATTAATTAAACCCGATATGGTCCAGTAACGATGCCTAGTTAATGAGGCCCAAGGCATTGATTATTTATTAATTTTGTAATTAATAAATAAGATAGGATAACAACTCATTAAGTATATCTCATGAAGGATAAAATTCTTCATTGAGTAGCCTCTAAGGCACCCATACCAATAAGGAATCTGCTTTCTACTTATTAGGACTCTAAAGTCTACTCTAAAATGAAGACTTATTCATCAAGTCTCCTAACCCTAGTACAATTCAAAGACATCCAATATTTATATAAAGGGTCTCACCCATCCATTCAGAACTACGTTTTGGCTTGATTCTCTAAATTCATAGAAATACGTAGGCATCTCGTGAATGAAGATTTAAGCTACGAAACACAAGTGCAGCCATTAAAGGCCTTGAGCTCGCGAACCCTAGCAATAACTATAACCTAGTTTTTTATTCATAAAAATCGTAATTACATATTTATTATATATATTAAATATGTAGTTTATATACGTATAACTAAAGTTATATAAAAACTATATAAAAAATAACTGAATAACCCGATTAATCATTCTGATTAATACCGATAATCTAATATGATACCTCTACTGATTAACTATAATTGCCGTCTTTTTACAATATTACTTCATTATGGTTTACAATTGCTTATAGTAATATGTAAAAAAGTAAATTTTTTTAATTTGATATATGTTCGGATAATTTGTATTATGTATAATTTATTAGTTACTAAACACATAAAGACAAAAAAATTGGTGGACAGCTCATTTAAATGATGTTATTTATTTTCATCAAATAAACTTTTAAAAAAATTAAATTATTTAAAAAAGATATACTACCAACTTCAAATTTACAATTCATTTCAAATCTTTAAGTTATTAAATAAAAGATTTGAGTAATTATTGTGTTGATTTATTCCGTGAATCAAACAATTTCATAAACACATAAATTATGATGTCGATTGGATGTGCTACTTCGATGAATATGTTGTGGTGTTCTCTCTTCACCGGTGTTCAATTCTTTGAACTTTGAAGGTAGGTTTACTATTGTTTGATTTATGGGTTCGATCATGTTTAGTTTTAATAATTTTTTATTTAACTCGTACAATTCCTCCGTACTCTAAAATTTTACAATGAGCTACAAACAAAGGCAGTGTTGAATTGTAATGCAGTTAATCGAGGTGTGAATTTGTGATTGGTATTTATATGTATAAATATTTATAAATGTGAATGCATAATCTGTTTTAAATTATTGTAATTCATTAATAAATTTTATATGTTTTTGTGCTCTACTTAAATTATTTTAGATGCATTAACTCCGAACTCTTTTGAATTCACTACAAATCATTCTACTGTTGATCAAGATATATATCCCCGTATACATGAATGAAAAGTCTATGTAAGGTGCTACTCTAAATAAACCCATGTTCAAATTAAAATTTAGTATTAGTTTGAAATAAGCCCAAAAAAATAACATAGCAAATACAGTTAACCTTCAACAGCTCGACTTATTTAAATTTTAAAATTCAAAGTATTAGATACAACATTACATACATTATAGTTACGAACATAGTTTCTCAAGAACGAAAAATTGATATTGGTGAGTTTAAAAGTAATTGTAACATATTCATTTTTGAAAACGCGTTTGATTTTGAAAAACAATTAAATATAAAAATCACGACCACATCGTCATTATTGTCATATACAAAAATAACCAGATTTTTACCACTAAACTTCAACATAAAAACATTAAAAATTTAACATAGAGCACCGAATATTAACACAAACCGCCGAATTTAAAGGCAAATCACTAAAAATTCAACCCAAAGCACATCACGAAAGTACCGAATTTTAACATAAATCACCTAAAAACTAACACAAAACACCTCATAAAAGTACCGAATATTGGCACAAAGCGCCGAATTTCAGAACAAAGCACTAAAAATTTAACACAAAACATATAATTCAAATACCGAATTTTTACACAAAGCACCTAAAAATTAACACAAAGCACCTCACAAACATCAAATTTTAACATAAATCACCTAAATAATAACACAAAATCGCCAAATATCAACAACATACCACTAAAAACGCAATATACATACCACCACGATAACCACCATCTATAACATAATCTTCATTCCCAGACCTCTTTCACTATCATTACAGTCATAACCAACTCTTTTACTTGAATTTATTAAATCTATCAGATTTTAAATAGGGGGTATAAAAAAATTACACGAGCACAACACGTGTTTCTTTATAAATTATTGTAATTAAAAATAAGAACAAGAAGTCGACAAAAGAAGCAATGCTGGTAATCGGGAAAGGTACATAACAAAAGTAGGATACACAGAAAAAATGGAACATTAATTTTTAAGGCCGCTGTGAAATACAACTTAGTAAACTAGTCTTTATCTAAAATGCCTTGCATGTGTTTTTCCAACTAATATAAGTGATTTATGTAGTTTTTTTTAGAACTTAGCATAAATTGGGGTTTTATATTTAGAACTTTTGTGAATTTTAACGTAGTATTAAAATTAAAATCATACACATAGACATAAGTGTAGTTAATGAGATATGCATGAATTTATTCATTCCAAAATTGAGTGTGCTAAACAAGTTAGATATATTCTAACAATTTAAATCGATGTATTGGTGCAGGTCAACACCAATTCACACAAATCTTTGAGTTCCACCAATATAAATAGTTTAATACAAGATTTATGTTAATTCTTAACAATAGCAATAAACTTCATAAACCAACTTCATTAAATAGTTCTTATGCGTTAGGATAATTAGTCTTAGCTAGTGCAATTTAAGGGTCTTTTTTCAGATTTTTTTTAATGTCACTGACATATTTAATGTGGCTTGGTTTGTATTCTCGTCCTCAGCAGCAACTTCAATACTCCTGGGGTCACTGAATGATGCTTTGGGAAAACTTGTTTGTCTTAGTCTCTTCCTTTTTTCTTGTAGTAGAACCTAATCACAATTAAATTATTTGAAAAACCAAATGAAGGAAGATAAGATATACAACATAAATTCAGACAACAGTTACAATATTGAATTCTCATATCATTTAATTACTACATGAAAGAAACATAATTCAACTAGACAAGCGTTACAAATTTTTCAGAGAAAACTCAACTAAAAGCATTAGAACTATCTTGAACTGAAAAAAAAAAGAAAATAACTGAATATATAGAAACAGTAAATTCCTATATCAACACAAAACTAAACATAAAAAATCATAACACTTTAATTTACTGTAGAAGCACTATTTGACACCAACACGAGATCCTACAACACAACGATATTAAAATTTGGAAAAAGTTGAACTATAATTACTATATCGTACTTTAAATTATAATAAAATTACACAAAAACTTAACATATAGAATCAGAGCACTTTAATTTCATGTGAAATCGCTATTTACTAACACAACGGTATCTAAATACACAACGGTCAATATACAGAACCAGAGAACTCTAATTTAATCTAAAAGCACCCCATATCACCACGACAACATCAAATACACAACGAACCACATACAGAAATAGAACACTCTAATTTCATCTCAAAGCACTATATTACATCATGACAACATCCAAATACACAACGAACAACATACGGAACTAGAATATTCTAATTCCATCTCAAACCAGTATATTACACCACGCTAACATCCAAATACACAACGGTCAACATACAGAACTATTGAACTTTAATTTCATCTCAAATCACTATATTACACCATAACGACATCAAAACACACAACATCCAATATACATAACCACATCACTCTAATTTCATCTCAAAATTCTATATTACACCATGACACCATCCAAATACACCATAGTCAATATACAAAATCATAGCACTCTAACTATTAAAATAATATTTACATGTTAAACATGTAATAGTTATTTTTTGTTTCTTTAAAAGATAAATCACATTTTTATTTGACTAATACATATGGAAAATCGTACTTTGCTTTAATAGCCTTCAGAATCATTTTTTGATAGCCTTCAACACTAAAATCTTGCTTGAAATCACCTAAAAATCATCGAATTAAAATTGCCTCTTATTTGGAGTTGATAGTTTATTTTATTCGAAGTACCGAAGGAGCGAAAAAGGTGTGTTATTTTGCGTGGGAAATCATATATTTTAACCTTTTTGTAAGGATTATCCGTATATATCTATAACATTTTAAATTGTAATACATCGGATCACTTTTATTTATTGCGCCTATTTTTTGACCCATAATAAGTTCTAATTATAAGTTTGGTCTCACTAGAGTAGCACACTATATAAATCGATAATTAACACACAATTTCACCAACTCTTTTAAGATTAAACTGAAATCATTATTTTATATATCAAAAATTACTGAACCGGGTTAACGTTGAAATAATTAATTTATCTTAAACAAATAACTAATATGTGCTACTAAATTACCAATTTATATTGTAAAAATGATTTAGAAAATTTGATAAAAAGTTATTACAAATTATACACAGCCATTATTACACTAACTCATATATCACCATCACCTCCAATTGAAATTTTATAGTTATTACTGTTAGGAATATGTTATAGACTTGATGATATTTCACCAAAACACCTTAGTAGATTTATTTAAGTGTGTTTGTAACTTTCAACGGATAATCTTACTTTGTCATCCGTTGAAAGAGTAGCTTATGTTTAAATAAGTTTTTGTAGCACATTCTTGTATACTGTAATGCCTTAGAGAATTAGAGGTTGTAGGATATTTTAAGTCATGTTGACTACTAGAATGATATGCAAAATAGGTTGGCTAATTGTAAATATTAGATGTCTTGTAATTTTGCATAAATGGAATTGTGTCAACTGCTATGTAAATACTTTCAACGGATGTTTCTGCAAGGCTTCGACGGATGAACCAAGTCACTCTCAACAGATGATCCAATAGAGGCTCGACGGATGAGCCAAGTCACTCTCAATGGATAACAAATTCAAAAAGGAGTTGATAGTGACTTGACAGTCACATAGGTTGATTGTATGTAAAAGGAATGTGACAGCCTATTAGCAGGATTTTGAGAACAAAGAAGCATTTCCATTTCGATGCTTACTTAAAAAAATACAAAGATGCTGGAAAGAGAAATTAAGAAAATATGTAATTAGACTTAGACATTTTTGTGTTATATGTATTTGTCTTTTCTTCATGTAACTTGATGATATATAAACCAAGAGTAGAAAGTAGATAATTATCAACTGAAAGAACTGAGAAATTAAATGAGGAAAAACCTGTTAAGAATTTCTCTGTTCTTACTTTGTAATTTTACTTGTAAGCAGATGTATGCATTCTTCCATCACAGAGTTCTCAATCAATATATATCTCTGGTGGAAAGTTCAATCCACTAGAAAGTTTTTAAATCTATGTGTTTAATTACTTTATATTTTGAATATATTTATATTTCATTCCGCACACTTGCATATTCAAACATTGATATATTTTGGTAAAGAAGTTTCTTAAATTTAAAAGGAAACCAAAAATTACATTCAACCCCCTTCTGTAATTCTATCGTTAGATTTTTTGGGAAAATTATTGGTATCAGAGCAAGCTCTTGACACACTAAGAGTTGAAAGATCAAAACAACTAACAACATGAGTAGGAAGGATGTTGGAGTGAAGATCCCTTTTCTTGATAAAGACAACAATCACCATTAGAAGGTGAAAATGCACCTGCATCTTCTCTCTCAAGATAAAAGGTATGTTGATTGTATTGAGAAAGGCCCTTATGTTCCTCAAAGAGCTGCAATAGATGTTGAAGGAGTTATAGGCAATGAGCAAAGCATTCCAAATCCACAATTAGAATGGACAGATGAAGATATTGAGCAAGTGCACAAAGAAAAAAAGGCTATGGATATTTTGTTCAATGGTCTTGATGGTGACATGTTTGACAATGTTATCAACTGTAAATCTTCTAAGGATATTTGGGATACAATTCAAATCATAAGTGATGGAACTGAACAAGTGAGGGAAAACAAGATGCAACTTCTAATCCAGCAGTATGAGCACTTTCACTATGAAGACAGTGAATTTTTAAGTGACATTTTTAGAAGATTTCAAAAACTTCTAAATGCACTAAAACTGCATGGAAGAGTCTATCAGACAAAAGATTCTAACCTGAAATTCCTCAGATCTATACTAAAAAACTAGAAGCCTATGACTGTCTCTCTTAGAAACTCTCAAGATTATAAGGAGTTTACTTTAGAAAGACTGTATGGCATTCTAAAAACTTATGAGCTTGAGTTAGAACAAGATGAGCATATAGAGAAAGGAAGGAAGAAGGGAGGATTAATTATATTGGTAGCTGAACAAGAGAGAGTGAAAGAGATAAAGGTTGAAGCTGTGGAATCTACACCAAACTCAAGGGTTTGTGAAGACAAAGGAAAAGGGCTAATGGCTAAGCATGAAGACCCTCTCAGCCAGGATGAAATAGAGGACATAGATGAACATCTAGCTTTCCTATCAAGAATATTTGCCAAGCTCAACTTCAAAAAGAGTTTTGGAGCAACCAAGCCAACTAGAAAGATGGTGGATAAATCTAAATTCAAGTGTTTCAAATGTTGCTTGAGTGGTCATTTTGCCAATGAATGCAGAAAGCCTGATTCTGTGAAAAAGAAGTTTAAGCCTGTGGATTACAAAAAGAAGTACTTTGAATTGCTCAAACAATCTATGTCAATCTAGCTCTAATGGCCAAATCAGATGAAGCAGAGGTCAGTTCTTCAAGCAATCAGGTAATCACTACTAATCTAGCACACCTTTCTAAAGATGAGTGTAATGATGCTATAAATGACATGTCAACGGAATTATATCACTTGCGTGTTACACTTAAATCACTCACTAAAGAAAACACAAAAATTAAAGATAACAATCTGTTTATAAGTGAGAGGGATACTGTGTTAGAAACTCAATTTGTTGAGTTTGAGAAACTGAAGATAGAGTGTAATATTGCAAAGGATGAATTGACTAAATCTTTGAAGAAAGAGGAAATTTTGAGAAAGCGGCTTGAACGAGAGCAAGAGGTAATCAAGGCCTAGAAGTCATCAAGGAATGTACATGCCCAAATTGCTAAAGTTCAAAGAATAGAATTATTCTATGAAGAAGCCTGGTAAAAGAGCAAGGAGAAAATGGATCTTGAGTTGGTAGATGGATTATCAACATATGTGGATTCAACAGATGATGAAGTTTATCCGTCAAAAAATAAAAATAATTATCCGTTGAAAAACAAGGATGCTCATCCGTTGAAAGAACGTAAGCCAATTAGCAAAGCCAATCTAGCTAAACACAATGAGAAATTTGGATTAGTATCCAAGAACTTTGTTACAATAGAATTAAGTCAAGCCAAGGAGAACAAACAATTTAATGTGGGGCATCTGTCAATGAAACAACTGATTGACAAATTGAAAAAAATTGAGGTCAAGGCAGACTCCAAAAGGAAAAATAATAGAATGGGAAAGTAGGAATTAACAAATATAATAACTACATACCTGATAAATATGCACCTAGAAAAATCTGTATCAAGTATGGTAGTGTTAATCATTTGTCTGTTAATTGCAAATCTGCTATGCCTGCACCCAGGTCTGCACATCCCTCATTTCCCAACATATCCACATTGCCTGTGAATGTTATGCCTGCACAAAATTTGAATGCACGATTTGCTAATATGCCATTTGCATAAAATCATTACTATACTGCATTCAATATGCCTCAAATGCCATTTAGCATGCCATACTGGAATAACATATTTGCACATAATATGCCATTTCATGTTAACCAACCTGTGCATTATAATTCTGCAATTATGAATGGTTTTCAAAGCCATACTCTAATAACAAAGGTTGAATCTCTATCTTCGAAGTTAAATGAGGAAAATCCTAAGAAACCTAAAAAGAAAGCTAACAAGGCAGGACCCAAGGAAACTTGGATACCGAAATCAACTTGATTTGATTTTGATGTATGCAGGGAAACATAAAGAATCTTTGGTATCTGGATAATGGTTTCTCAAAGCACATGACTGGAGATTCTACCCTGCTTACTGAGTTCAAGGAGAGAGCTGGCCCAAGTGTCACGTTTGGATATGACAGCAAAGGTTATACTGTGGGATATGGCTTGATTTCAAAAGACAATGTCATCATTGAGGAAGTTGCTCTAGTGGATGGACTCAAACACAACCTTCTAAGTGTCAGTCAGCTATGTGATAAAGGCAACTCTGTAACCTTCAATTCAGAAGCCTGTGTTGTTACAAACAAAAAGAACAACAAAGTGGTTCTCACAGGAGTGAGAAAAGGAAATATTTATCTAGCTGACTTCAACTCATCTAATGCAAATTCCAATACTTGTCTTTTCAGCAAAACAAGTCAAGATGAAAGTTGGCTATGGCACAAGAAGATGTCCCATATGAACTTCAAGACTATGAATGAGTTAGTCAGGAAAAACAGATCAAGGCATCATTCAAGAAGAAACTTGAATCTATAATTGAAGAACCACTGCAACTATTGCACATGGACTTATTTGGACCAGTCAATATGTTGTCAATCTCAAAGAAAAGATATTGCCTAGTGATTGTGGATGATTTCTCAAAGTTCACTTGGACATATTTCCTAAAATCTAAAGATGAATCTAGTGAAATCATTATCAATCATATAAGGCAAGTCAACAATCATCATGATCTCAAAGTTAGAAGAATCAGGAGTGACAATGGAACTGAGTTCAAGAATTATGCAATGAGGTTATTTTGTGAAGAAAATGGGATCATGCATGAGTTTTTAGCAACAAGGACTTCACAACAAAATGGAGTGGTGGAAAGAATGAATAGGTCTCTTATTGAAGTTGCAAGGACAATGCTAGAAGAATCAAAGTTACCAACTTATTTTTGGGCAGAAGCTGTAAATACTGCATGCTACACTCAGAATATTTCTTTGGTTAATCAAGAAAAATGTATGACTCTTTATCAACTGTTCAAGAATAAAAAACAAACACTTAACTTTCTTCATGTCTTTGGATGCAAATGCTACATTCTAAGGAATCAAACCGAGCAACATAGAAAGTTTGATGCCAAAGCTGATGAAGGTATATTTGTTGGATATGTTGTGGGAAAAGCATATAGAGTCTACAATCTTAGAACCAGCATTATTATGGAATATCTACATGTTGTGTTTGATGATAAGAAGATTGAAGGACTGCAAGATGAAGGTTTCCATAAAAGCCTCAAATTTGACAATATTGAGATACACTGTGATGATAGTGATGATTAAAGTGATTAAGAAATAATTTCTAAGGAAAATCCAAAAAAGTCAGCAACAAATGAAGCACAAAACTCTATATCCGTCGAAAGACAAGGTGCATCATCCGTTGAGAAACAATCTGCATCATCCATCAAAAGGCAAAATTCAACATCCGTTGAGCCATCAATAGGAGTTGAAAGTTATTTTAGATCATAAACGGAAAGGACCCCAATTTCAAGTTAAAGATCTACAAACTCAGAGGGAGTTTCTTCTATTAAAACTCAGTCACACATCAAGACAACTTTGAGGCCTCTTCGTCTAGAGCTAATCTACCACAACAAAGAAAATGGACTAGAGATCACCCATTTGAACTAATTATTGGTGATGCATCTTCAAAAGTGCAAACAAGAAAAGCAACTCAAGATGAGTGTCTTTATAGAAGCTTCCTATCACAGGAAGAGCCAAAGAAAGTAGAGAAAGCTTTGTTGGATCCTGATTGGGTTTTAGCCATGCAGGAAGAGCTAAACCGATTTGAAAGGAATGGAGTATGGAAGCTGGTACTCAAACCAAAAGGCAAGAATTCTATTGACACCAAATGGGTATTCAGAAACAAGATGGATGAGAATGGCATAGTCATAAGGAACAAAGCCAGATTGGTTGTTGAAGGCTATTGTCAACATGAAGAGATAGATTTTGATGAAACTTTTTCTCATGTTGCAAGACTTGAAGCTATCAGAATTTTTCTAGCCTTTGCAGCCCATGCCAATTTCAAAGTCTATCAAATGGATGTAAAGAGTGCCTTTCTGAATGAATATTTGGAGGAGGAAGTCTATGTCAGTCAGCCTCCTGGTTTTGAAGACCCTAACTTTCCAGAATATGTTTACTATCTTTTGAAAGCACTCTATGGATTGAAGCAAGCACCTAGAGCCTGGTATGATACTTTGTTAAAATTTCTTGTAGAAAATCATTTCACAGGAGGTCTAGTTGAAAAAACTCTTTTCTTTAGAAATATTAATGACTCTAGTATACTTGTTCAAATTTATGTAGATGATATTATATTTGGCTCTACAGATGAAAAAATCTGTAAAAAGTTTGCCGAACTAATGCAAAGTAAATATGAAATAAGCATGACGGGAGAATTAACTTACTTTTCTGGTCTCCAAGTTAAGAAAGTTAGTGATGGAATATTCATTAGTCAAACCAAATACATTCATGTTCTTTTAAAGAAGTTTAACTTAATGGATTGCACATCTGCAAAAACTCTTATGACCACTGCCACTAAACTTGAAATAAACATAACTGAAAAATATATAGATATTTTAAATTATAGAGGCATGGTAGGTTCACTTTTATATTTAACATCCAGTAGGCCAGATATAATATTTGCTACTTGTCTTTGTGCTAGATTTCAATCTGATCCTAGAGAATCTCATTTAATAGTTATTAAGAGAATTTTCAGATATCTCAAAGAAACACCAAAACTTGGCATTTGGTATCCTAGAGATTCTGGTTTTGATCTAATTGGTTATTCAGATGCAGATTATGCAGGTTGTAGAATAGACATAAAAAATACAACATGAACATGTTAGTTTCTAGGAAACAAGCTAGTTTCCTGGTTTAGTAAGAAACAAAACTCAGTTTCTACTTCCACAGCTGAGGCTGAATATATTGCTGCTGGTAGTTGTTGTGCACAGATTCTACAGATAAAAAATCAGTTATAGGATTATGGTCTACATGTTAACAAGATTCCAATTTTCCGTGACAACACAAGTGTCACTTTGTTAGAATGAAAACACGCGCTAAAATTACACGCAAGTATACGCGTTCGCAAGTAGTATAGATATAAATCAAATTCATAGCCTCGGAAACTCTTTTTAGTTAACTTAAGATTATGCACCTATGCAACAATGGTATGGCTATTGCTCAATGCTAAGACAATATCAAGTTGAGATTTTTATAACTAAGATTAAACTAACATGCAATTAACTAAGAATAAAAGTGATTGAATTAACTATATGTGACAAACATGGGATTCTAACTTCATTAAATACTTCATCCAAAGTCATTATTTTTAAACTTAGCATGCAATGGTGATGACAACTAATCAGATAACATGAAACTAGTAAACGCCAACTTTCGTTTCACGAATACCCTACTACTAGACATCCACAAAAGAGATAGAAGCTGAATAGACACTAATTATGTTGAGATCCTATATGTCTATAGAATTTGACAACATAAAGGTTTAATGAACAAGTTATCTATCGTGATTACATAGGGCAAGTAAGATGGTTAAAATTACCTACGAATCATGCATAATAAATACATAAACCTATGCTAGCATGGCAAGTTCTAAATCTCTATATTCACTTTCGCTTCAATAGAGATTAACACACTATCATATATGTTAGCTACGCACATAAGACGAATAAGTACAAACAATACTAGGATATCAATCAATCACCACACACCATGATATTGAAACAAATTAACTATAAAAATCCATAAGTAAATCCGTTAGAACCCCATGATAACGATTTGTTCATAATCGAATTTATCGTCACCATGGGTTCCAATGAAAGCATGATAATAAACAATATAAGAGTACTAGGGTTCAAAGACAAATCAAAAACAAGCATCCAAAGTACAATTATACTAAAGACAATAGAAGTCTTCTTCTTCGTAGCCGTCTTGTGCTTTCTAGGTCTTCTTATTGCTCTTCCTGGTCTCCTTGTTGTTAAAAACGTCTTTTTATCACTATATATAAGCCCCTAGTGGACCTGGAACCTCAAAATCATCAAATTCTACTAAAATCAGGATTCTGGGACAAAACGGGCGGGGCGGCGGTGCTCAAATCAGCACGGGTGTGCTGGTTTTTTGGCACAAAGGCGGGGCGGCCGCGCGGGTTTTGGGGCGGCCGCGCCTGACTTCTGGACTTTTCTGCAGTTTCTTCTTTTGGCCGTATCTTGAGTTCTGCTCGTCAGAATTAGGCGATTCAACTACCCACATGAAGCTAACGAGATTCTATTCAAGTTGAAAATGGCCTAGGCTTCCAATTCTTAGCTATTTTCAACATATTTCCTTGAAAATCTCCTTTCTTCATTTAACTAATGCCTAAAATGCAATAACACAAAAATACATCAAAAATACCAATAAATTGAGTCCAAAACACCAACTTAAGCCTGTAATGAAGCATTCCAAGTATATATAAAATCCACTTATCACACCCCCAAACTTGAATCGATGCTTGTCCTCAAGCATAAATAGACTCAAATCTATAAAATAAACCTAATGCATGAATGCAACTACGTGAATGCAACTAAATGATAATGCATTCGATCCCTTCAGAATAACCATAACCAACCAACAAGCTAATGTCTCTAAGAATGCAATGACTTAAAACAAAGTTCGAATAAATCCCACAAACCAACTCACAAACCAGAAATGTGTGTGTGTGGATGCTTAACAGATATACTCTCGATACTAGATCAATAACCATAACTTATCTATCATCAAAATAATCATAAGTTTATAAACAGAATAGACGTTAAACGCATAATGACTCACAATACCTCCTTCCTACGTGAGTTATACAAGGATTTACGCTATTATTAAACACATAACAAAGATGCTTATTTGATCGTACAATGAGTGAGGTCCCACAAGACTTATGCAATAATAACCATGTAGCGAGCGTTAGGTTAGCGGATCCCAGACTATCAAAGCCTTAGGTCACTAGGCACAAAGTCCCCTAGAACTTAATAACTCGAGTATTAAAGATCTCGATCGTGATCAATTATGCATATACTAACACATACTTTTTTTTCTTTCTTTTTTTTTCAACAATTTCTGAATGAGTGTGTTTCGCTCCATCTCATTCAACCCTAGACTACTCATATAAATATGAGCCGGCTACTAGCCATTTGACGCCTAGCCTTATTCACAACTAGCAATGAAATTCTGCTTTTCTCCAGTTTAAAAATCAGTGCTTTTACATCATTACGAGAATAGCAAAAATTCTAAATATAACCAAGTAATTAAATATCAACAACTAAACAAATATGATCATGATCTAGCTCAAAAGCAATCCTATAAGACTTTTGAAAAAAAATTCTGTCATGCAAATCAATTCATTAAGACTTAAACATCACTCTATTCGTCATTACTACACTCAAATTAACATCAACCAACCAATTAGAAATAGCTTAACCCAAGGGATCATGTTAAATGCATGCACATGCAACTATATGAACTCACATAAAAACACAAATAAATGTCCTATATTGTAATAACTCGAATTTTTGAGACCCTGTAAAACGTTTAATGAATAGTAACCCTGACAGACGGGAAAAACTTTTGAGCCCATACTATATAGTGCATAAGAAAATGAGTTTCAGAATCGATATTACAACTATACGTACCAAATGAGTGTATGTAAACACTATTAGTTTTCGAAGAAAATGAACTTTGAAAAACGACCGTAATTACGACTTATCAAGGACTACAAGAATCACAATATAATTACGAGATTAAAATCCTACGGATTTATATTCAATTAGGATAAATAAAAATATAAGGAATAAATATGAAAAGAATTACATTGCGAACCATTTACGAATAAGTATTGCGGAGAACGTTTAAGTAACCGAGCGAACGCGTAAATGATTAGTTAAACGTAACGCACTAACTAAACCATGGTAAGGAAGTAACCATGGTTACTTCATCAAATAGTGAGCTAACCCTAGGATGACCAAGCTAGATAGCAAATAGTGTGCTAAGGAGCTAACCTTGTAGTTTAGCTTGTAAGCTAGCAAGCTACAAAGATATGTCCATGGATTTGGAGACAAAGAATAAACCTAAAGCTATCCTAGGAAGAATGAAGATCAATTTGCAAAGATATCAAGTCACCTTCCAAGAAGCAACCTAGAAATAATCCAAGAGAAGCAACCAAATGCTATAAATACCCCCCCACCCCCATTTGCTCCCATTCGGCTATTTTGAAGAAAATAGGGAAATTGCAATTCAAAACTCCAAGCTCTAGTTCTTGTAAAATCCCACAATTATTTCCCAAGCCTCCTAGCAACTAAACTAAGGTAAGAAAAATCTTTCATCTCTTTTTATCAAGGTTTGATGGGTGGAATAAATTCAAGAAACTCACTGGTGAATAGTGTGAATAGTAACCTCTCTTTGGTTTCTTGATTTTAATGATGGTTTTAGGTTCCAAAAATCATACCAAGCACTTCCAAGCCTCCACCATCTTCAAGAACACATCTCAAACTTTCAAGAAAGGTAAAAATCTTTGGCCTAACTTTATTTAAGGTTCATGTTTAAGATCCATTTAGTGGGTGTTAGTAAACCTAGCTTACTAAGTGTTGTTGATGAAATCTTGATGATTAAGCTAAGTAGATTTAAGGTTGGTTGTTGTTGCCTCAAGAACATGATGTTATTGAGAGGAGTTTGTGTGTTGATGATGATATGATGATTGTTGGTGGTTGTGTTGATAGTTAAGGCGTAAACGAAACCCCGATCGTAAGCGTAACTTCGTTAAAACCAACAAACTGTAACTTTAAGTTTCTGCAGAAAGTCTCGAAGTCGTAAACTGTATATTCTTGAGAAATAACCTTTTTTTAAGATAGAAAATGTTTTAAGGATCGTTTAGGCCCTTGAATCGCTTAATTCCGATTTACGGATCAAAAGTTATGATCGTTTTAGTAAAAGTGTTTTACACGACAAAAACTGCTACGAATCACGAACTTTGAAAATATAAAGGATAGACTTAATAGTATTCATAAATCATGACATTTTTACAGAGAGTAACATATGGAGTTTCCTAACTGTAATAAAAATTTCAAGTGAAAATAATGATTTCTCAATTTTATAAAAATGTCGGAGCCGAGACCGCGCGAGTAGAAACCGTAAGAATCTTTAAGCGGAGCCGACGTCGATATTGAGAATGAACTAAGATACTTAGGAAAATGAAATGACCATAAAGTGTTTATGACTTAAAAGAAATGTTAAGGGTAGTATGAATTGAGAGGGTGTATAATGAGTAGCACATGAGTGCGAGTTACCATAAGTTAGGACGGAACCTAACGAAATGAAATATATTTATGGTTATAGATTTCCGAGCAGAACCTAGAGCATCCTCCACCTCGAGATACCCAGGCAAGTTTACAAACCCAACTCCATTTTTACTGTTGTGTTGTGAAAGGATTGTTTTACTATCATCGCTTAAATACCATGTTTGCCATGATACGTAGTTTTTGAATTTTCGCATAATATAGCGATGTTGTACGCTAAGTATATATCGTGAAATGTTATTTCGCTTTAAGCGTAATGTATTATATAAGACCGAGGGTCGGTCGGGATTTAAGGTAAAACCCGGGAATCGTTCCGGAGATATTATAGGGCGGATATAAGTCCATAATAGTACATTTTATAAGGACTCATCGTCCACTTACGAAACATTAAAACACCTCAAACTTTTAAAACGATTTCCCAACGAGCATATTCCCTCAACTATATTTTATTGATTCGGATATTAAATATTATATACGTATTCCTTTATTATAGAAGTAGTATACTTCAACGATTATTTATTTCAAACCCGATTAATCATGATAGATTATTAATTATGTAAACACAAACTAGTTGATGAATACTATTTAAATAAATCTTTTAGAGAATCACTCATTCGAGGTATGATTAATATTAATTATCATTTAAATTATTTATAGACTACTATTTAAGTAATGATTATTTATTAAGGATTGTTATTGGTTGAAAGATCATAGATCCTGATATAACTTCTGATTTAGAAGTATTATTCGAATAATTTCAGATCGTCGGTGAATATTATTCCGACTTATTGTTATATTAAATATAGTTTCAAGAAGAAACTTTTCCCCTTATTAATTATCTGTTGACAACGGTCAACTCACACCCCTAGTACTTCCTCCGAAATTCTCGGAAGTACGTATATACATATATGTACACTTATATTTAAAAAGATAAACTATCTCTATCAACAAGCAAAACGCTTGGGGAACTTCGATGTGGTTCAAGTTCCTGAGATTGATAGAATTCTGTTGAAGGACAATGGAGGGGTAGACTCTGGTACTACGTGTGCTTGATGGGCTACCAAAGGTACCGCAGGCGAAGGTACTTTATGTACTCAAGAACTTGTGAAGTATGTGCATACCCGAAAATGGGACATGTAGCCCGAATGCGGCCAGGGTGATACCCGAGAGATGACGGTATTCGTCCTTTTACTAGTAAAGAAGGTTACCTCCGTAGGACGACTGATCATCGTATGCTGTGGCTCCTGTGAGATGTCCAAACTCTTCCAATTGGAATTGATATGCAATACCGTAACCCAAGCCTAGGTGCTGGGATTACTATTAAGGTATTCGCAGGTTATAAAACCCCCTTAAAAGAATTGTTTTCATAAGAAGGTGTGGGACACCAAGAAATCTACTTTTAGATAAAACATATATATAATATATGATGTTATTATACAGTCATTTTCATACTGTACATTATTATGCTGAGCATCTTAGCTCACCCTTGTTTTCTTAAATTGACACAACACAACAGTGGATCAAGATGCTTGCCATGAGAACCACAGCCAGGAAACGGGTAGGAAATGGCCAGGTGTTCCGCAGATTGTTTGGTGCAGTACCTCAGGTAGTCGGAATAAGCTGGATTAGTTTTCAGTTGTTTGTAGTTCGGCTTATTTATAAGTATGGTTTTTGTAAGATAAGAAATAAGAAACGTATATTCGGCCGGCGGATTAACCTTACTTAAAGGTCACCCCCGGTAAGACTAATTATATTTGGGTTGTAATAAAATTTCTCTAGTAATGATGGTTCGTTTCCAAGACAATAACCTGTAGTGTGTGTGTGTTAGGTGTGGGGTCGTGAAGCGTGAGTATTTACATATCGTAGTGTGAGTTGTGTAAGTTTAGATAGCGTGGCTTCCGAGACTCCTGACCCCGGGTTTTGGGGCACCACAGAAATGTTATCAGAGCCTTAGGTTATCAAATCTTGGAAATGATAGGATATAAAATATGTAGACCTAAGAATAATAAAACAATCAATTAGATCTCAAGTCGAGTTCGACGTCGGGCTACACGAATAGTCTTGAATGTTTTACCATCAAGGGAATTCCAACTCTAAGTTAGTAACACCTTGCCTATTGTGTCAGGTACCAGTGGAGCCTAGGAGGGAGGTTGACCCTGTTGATGATGTCATGATTCCTGAGCATAACCCTATTCCCGAGCCAGAGAGCCCACCCATTGATGATTCAGACGATGGCCCTACTGAGGATGTCCTAGAGGAGGAGACTGAGCTTCCTGTCCCCGTAGCTAATGGCGTAGTATGGAGAGATGTAGAGATGTACCCACACCAGGCTATTCGCTCTCCTACACCACCCCCAGGGATCCAGAGCCCAATGTCCTATACTGATGACGATGATGAGGAGGCGATACGCGCACAGTTCCATGAGGTCCATGACATATCTTCTAGCGACCCAGATTCACCTCTACCACCACCGGCGACCATGCATGTAGCCGTACACGACTGGGTAGTGAGTCAGCTTAACGCTGAGATCACCGCGGCGTCTGCCCGTATTGCTGAGTTATGCCAGGCACTGACAGCTGAGAGAGCCACCCGACTAGGATACCCCGGAGATTTCAGAGCTGCTTCCCCAGCCATAGCTCGTAGAGAGATCGATGGGATCAAGCTCCGTACCAGGGTTCAGATGAGGATGACATCAGTGGGAAGATACATCCCGGTAGTCGATGCAGATATGATGATTGCAGGAGCGATGAGGAGGGTGCGTGACCTCACTCGCAGTGATAGTGACTGAGAGATTAGTGACTAGATGTAGACCTTGAAGAAGGCTAAGTGACTTGTCACCAATTTTGATAGGATTGCTAGTAGTAGATAGCGTTTCCTAGCCTTTCAGGGTACACGGCTTATGTATTTTCATTTCAGTATTTAGAACTAGCAGTGATAGATTGTAATCAGGCATGTATGAACTCGACTAGTTGTTTCATCCCCAAGATATAGTTGGGAGATCTTATGAATATATATCGAAGCAGTTATTAAAGAATTGATGTCTATATTAATGCACTTTATAAAACCTGTTAAGTAATAAATGACATACTTATATATGAATAAAATAACCTAACTGTTATAATCATGTGACCAATTTTCCTTATCAGAATAATGCCACCCCGTAGAAGAGGAACCAGGGCACAACCCGCAGAGTCTGTTAACCAACAACGAGGTGACCCAGTAGTAAATGAGGAAAGTGAAGAAGACATAGACTATAATGAATATGATGAGGAAGAATATGTAGAAGAAGAGGTTGAGGATACCCAACAGGGAGGGAACCCCATAAATGAATTTATGGAACTGCTGAGAGCAAATCTGAACCAACAGCCCATTCCACCACAACCCCATGCTGCCCAACAGACTGCAGCTACTGCCTTTAGAGCCTTCAAATCCCTCAAACCCCCAGAGTTTCTAGGATCTGCTGACCCCGTTGAAGCACGAGCCTGGCTCAAAGAGATAGAAAAATCCTTCGAGATACTAGGAGTTGAGGAACGACATAAGACCATTTTCGCTTCTTACATGTTGAAAGGAGAAGCTAACTATTGGTGGGAGTCCAAACGAAACCTAGAAACTGATGCTGTGATCCCATGGGATAGATTTACCCGACTGTTCTTAGACAAGTACTTCCCTAGGTTTATGGAAACCCAGATGGAGATTTAGGTTTCTGGAGTTGAAACAGGATAAGATGACCGTGGCAGAATATGAGGCCAAATTTACTGAGTTGTCTAGATTTGTGCCTGAGTTTTTGAATACCGAAGAAAAGAAAGTGCGAAGGTTCCAGCTTGGTCTGAAACAATGGATACAGAACCGAGTAGCAGTGTTAGAGCTGATAGACTATGCCACCTTAGTACAGAAAGCCTCGATTGTTGAAGCTGGTAGTGAGCAGACTGTGAAAGAAAAGGAGAATAGGAAGAGGAAGATAGGAAGCCAAGGAATAGGAACCGGAAACAGGAGCCTTCCAAGTAGGTTCGTCAGGGGAGCGGTGTCCCAACCTGCAAGAGGCCCCGGATTCAGAAAGGCCCCAAGTGAGAGCGTTGGCCAGGGCGACGGACAATCTAGGGCAACATTTCATAGCCAACCACGTGCCCCAATACCAGAATGTCAAACCTGTAAGAAGAGGCACCTTGGAGTGTGTAACCATACAAGAGCCCCTCTGAGATGTTACCTGTGTGACCAAATCGGGCACCTTGCCAACAGTTGTACCCGGCCCAAATTAACGTGTTTCCAATGTGGGAAGGTAGGACACATGAAGAGGGATTGCCCAACGTTGAAGCCCCCAGCCTCAGGAATGAGTAGAGCTGCATCCAACCGACCTCCAGCCGCTAGGACCTTCAACATGACTGTTCAGGATGCTGTCCGAAACACTGACGTGATAGAAGGTACCCTTTTGTTAAATTCCGAACATGCAAATGTCCTATTTGATTCTGGAGCAACCAAGTCTTTTATATCTCAAGATTTTGCTAGCAAGTTAAAACTTAATGCCATACCCTTACGTGAGGTATTACGAGTGGAAATAGCAAACAAGGAAATAATCCTTGTAAATCAAATATACCCTAAGTGCAAGCTGAAATTAGAAGAGAAGATCTTCGAGGTCGACTTAATACCATTCGCGTTAGGAGAATTTGATGTGATCTTAGGAATGGATTGGTTATCCAGTAATGGAGCGCAAATAGATTGTGAACAGAAGAAAGTTAAGATAAGAGTGCAGAATGATAAAGAAGTAGTGTTTAAAGGTCAACGACAGAATCAGAAATTTTTGACCATGCTTCAAGCAAAAAGATTGTTAAGGAAAGGTAACGAGGCCTATTTGGCTTATGTAATAGATACCCAGAAGGAGGTCCCTAATATACAGAACATACCCATAGTAAACGAATTCGAGGATGTATTTCCAGAAAACTTACCAGGATTACCACCTGACAGAGAAATAGAGTTCGCTATAGAGTTAGCACCAGGGACAGCACCAGTATCCAAGGCCCCATATAGGTTAGCCCCAGTTGAGATGAAAGAACTAGCTTCTCAACTGCAAGAATTATTAGATAACGGAATGATAAGGCCCAGTGTGTCACCATGGGGAGCACCAGTACTATTTGTAAAGAAAAAGGACGGCAGTATGAGATTATGTATAGACTATCGAGAGCTGAATAAGCTGACTATAAAGAATAGGTACCCTCTTCCCAGAATTGAAGACCTATTCGACCAACTCAAAGGAGCTGTACATTTTTTCAAAATAGATTTAAGGACAGGATACCACCAGTTGAAAATCAAACCGGAAGATATACAAAAGACTGCTTTTCGCACTATGTATGGACACTATGAGTTCTTAGTCATGTCATTTGGATTAACCAATGCACCCGCAGCCTTTATGGATTTGATGAACAGAGTGTTCAAAAAGTACCTGGACATATGTGTGATATTTTTTATAGATGATATTCTGATGTACTCAAAGACAGAGCAAGAACATGCAGAACATTTGAGGATAGTCTTAGAAATCTTGAGGAATGAGAAATTGTATGCCAAATTTTCGAAGTGCGAATTTTGGTTGAGAGAAGTTCAGTTTTTAGGACATGTGGTGAGTAGCAAAGGAGTTTTAGTTGACCCTGCCAAGATAGAGGCGGTATCCAATTGGGAAAGACCAGCAACCCCAACAGAGGTTAGGAGTTTCGTGGGTTTAGCAGGATATTACCGAAGATTCGTGCAAGACTTCGCTAAGATAGCCGGTCCACTGACTAGACTTACCCGGAAGGCAGAAAAGTTCGTATGGACGGAAAAGTGTGAGGAGAGTTTTCAAGAACTGAAAAAGAGGCTGGTGTCAGCACCAGTGCTCGCTCTTCCCGATGGAAAGGGAGAGTTTGTGATATACAGCGACGCATCACTTAAAGGATTAGGATATGTACTAATGCAGCACGGCAAGGTTATGGCATATGCCTCTCGACAATTGAAGGAATATGAGAGCCGATACCCTACGCATGACCTAGAATTAGCAGCCATAGTATTTGCCCTAAAAATTTGGAGACACTACCTATATGGTGAGAAATGCGAGATCTACACTGACCATAAAAGCCTCAAATATATTTTTACTCAGAAGGAATTGAACATGAGACAGAGGAGATGGTTAGAGTTGATAAAAGACTACGACTGTGAAATTTTGTATCACCCGGGTAAAGCCAATGTGGTGGCTGACGCCCTTAGTAGGAAGGAAAGACTCAAGATGATAATGACATCGGAGGAATTAGTTAAGGAATTTGAGAAGATGGAAATTGACGTAAAAATGACCGGTAAGGAAACATAAGGATTATTTGAGATTAAGCTAGTACCAGAACTGACTGCAAAGATACGAGTATGTCAGGAAAAGAAGATGAGTGAGGAAAAAGGGACATTGACCGGTGAAGAAGTGAGATGCGAGAAGGATGAGGAAGGGATCATGAGGTATGCATCCCGGATTTGGATTCCGAATATGCAAGAATTAAAGGACGAGCTGTTGCATGAAGGGCACAGCTCTAGATATTCAATCCACCCAGGAAGTACGAAAATGTACCATGACCTTAAGGAATATTATTGGTGGCCTAACATGAAGAGAGAAGTAGCGGAGTGGGTTAGCAAGTGCTTGACATGCCAAAGAGTGAAGGCGGAACACCAGCGACCTAGTGGACTGTTACGACCCCTAGAAATTCCGGAATGGAAATGGGAACACATAGCCATGGATTTTGTGACAGGCTTACCTAGGACAAAGACTAATCACGATGCTATATGGGTTATCATTGATAGACTGACCAAGTCTGCACACTTCCTACCAATCAATGAAAGGTACACCGTAGACAAGTTGGTAGATATTTACTTGAAGGAAATTATAATAAGACACGACGTTCCTGTAGCCATAGTGTCAGATAGAGACCCGAGGTTTAATTCCCGATTTTGGAGAAGCTTCCAGGAATGTGTAGGCACCAGACTAAACATGAGTACCGCTTACCACCCCCAGACTGATGGACAAAGCAAAAGGACTATACAGACCCTAGAAGATATGCTGCGAGTATGTACCATCGACTTCAAAGGAAATTGGGATGATCACTTACCCCTGATAGAATTTTCTTACAACAATAACAATCACGCTAGCATAGGAATGCCCCCGTATGAAGCTTTTTACGGGAGAAGATGTACCTCTCCCCTGTGTTGGGATGAAGTTGGAGAACACAAGCTATTAGGACCAGAGTTAGTCCCGCAGACCAGAGAAATGGTAAAACTCATCAGGAAGAGACTGGTAGCAGCCCAGGACAAACAAAAGAAGTACGCCGATCAGACCAGGAAGGATAGGGAATATGAAGTAGGAGATTCTGTGTTATTGAAGGTATCTCCGTGGAAGGAAGTGATGAGATTTGGAAAGAAAGGGAAGCTGAGTCCCAGATTCATAGGACCCTTTGAAATTTTGAGGAGGATAGGACCTCAAGCTTACGAGCTCGCCTTGTCTCCTAATTTGCCACAAGTACACAACGTGTTTCACGTATCCATGTTGAGAAAGTACCATGCCGATGCCCGACATGTATAGAGTAAGAGCAGGTAGATTTACAACCAGACATGACCTACATCGAGCAGCCAATAAGGATAATGGACCAGAAAGAACAAGTGCTGAGGAACAAAACGGTGAAGCTAGTTAGGATCTTGTGGAGAAATCAAAATATTGAGGAATCAACTTGGGAACTTGAAGACACCATGAGGAATAGATATCCCCACTTATTTTCTAGTTGATTCCGGGACGGAATCCTAGTTAGAGGGGAAGACTGTAATAACTCGAATTTTTGAGACCCTGTAAAATGTTTAATGAATAGTAACCCTGACAGACGGGAAAAACTTTTGAGCCCACACTATATAGTGCATAAGAAAATGAGTTTCGGAATCGATATTACAACTATACGTACCAAATGAGTGTATGTAAACGCTATTAGTTTTCGAAGAAAATGAACTTTGAAAAACGACCGTAATTACGACTTATCAAGGACTACGGGAATCACAATATAATTACGAGATTAAAATCCTACGGATTTATATTCAATTAGGATAAATAAAAATATAAGGAATAAATATGAAAAGAATTACATTGCGAACCATTTACGAATAAGTATTGCGGAGAACGTTTAAGTAACCGAGCGAACGCGTAAACGATTAATTAAACGTAACGCACTAACTAAGCCATGGTAAGGAAGTAACCATGGTTACTTCATCAAATAGTGAGCTAACCCTAGGATGACCAAGCTAGCTAGCAAATAGTGTGCTAAGGAGCTAACCTTGTAGTTTAGCTTGTAAGCTAGCAAGCTACAAAGATATGTCCATGGATTTGGAGACAAGGAATAAACCTAAAGCTATCCTAGGAAGAATGAAGATCAACTTGCAAAGATATCAAGTCACCTTCCAAGAAGCAACCTAGAAATCATCCAAGAGAAGCAACCAAGTGCTATAAATACCCCCCCCACTCCCATTTGCTCCCATTCGGCTATTTTGAAGAAAATAGGGAAATTACAATTCAAAACTCCAAGCTCTAGTTCTTGTAAAATCCCACAATTATTTCCCAAGCCTCCTAAAAACTAAACTAAGGTAAAAAAAATCTTTCATCTCTTTTTATCAAGGTTTGATGGGTGGAATAAATTCAAGAAACTCACTAGTGAATAGTGTGAATAGTAACCTCTCTTTGGTTTCTTGATTTTAATGGTGGTTTTAGGTTCCAAAAATCATACCAAGCACTTCCAAGCCTCCACCATCTTCAAGAACACATCTCAAGATTTCAAGAAAGGTAAAAATCTTTGGCCTAACTTTATTTAAGGTTCATGTTTAAGATCCATTTAGTGGGTGTTAGTAAACCTAGCTTACTAAATGTTGTTGATGAAATCTTGATGATTAAGCTAAGTAGATTTAAGGTTGGTTGTTGTTGCCTCAAGAACATGATGTTCTTGAGAGGAGTTTGTGTGTTGATGATGATATGATGATTGTTGGTGGTTGTGTTGATAGTTAAGGCGTAAACGAAACCCCGATCGTAAGCGTAACTTCGTTAAAACCAACAAACTGTAACTTTAAGTTTCTGCAGAAAGTCTCGAAGTCGTAACTGTATATTCTTGAGAAATAACCTTTTTTTAAGATAGACAATTTTTTAAGGATCTTTTAGGCCCTTGAATCGCTTAATTCCGATTTACGGATCAAAAGTTATGATCGTTTTAGTAAAAGTGTTTTACGCGACAAAAACTGCTACGAATCACGAACTTTGAAAATATAAAGGATAGACTTAAAAGTATTCATAAATCATGAAATTTTTACACAGAGTAACATATGGAGTTTCCTAACTGTCATAAAAATTTCAAGTGAAAATAATGATTTATCAATTTTATAAAAATGTCGGAGCCGAGACCGCACGATTAGAAACCGTAAGAATCCTTAAGCGGAGCCGACGTCGATATTGAGAATGAACTAAGATACTTAGGAAAATGAAATGACCATAAAGTGTTTATGACTTAAAAGAAATGTTAAGGGTAGTATGAATTGAGAGGGTGTATAATGAGTAGCACATGAGTGCGAGTTACCATAAGTTAGGACGGAACCTAACGAAATGAAATATGTTTATGGTTATAGATTTCCGAGCAGAACCTACAGCATCCTCCACCTCGAGATACCCAGACAAGTTTACAAACCCAACTCCATTTTTACTGTTGTGTTATGAAAGGATTGTTTTACTATCATCGCTTAAATACCATGTTTGCCATGATACGTAGTTTTTGAATTTTCGCATAATATAGCGATGTTGTACTACGCTAAGTATATATCGTGAAATGTTATTTCGCTTTAAGTGTAATGTATTATATAAGACCGAGTGTCGGTCGGGATTTAAGATAAAACCCGGGAATCGTTCCGGAGATATTATAGGGCGGATATAAGTCCATAATAGTACATTTTAAAGGGACTCATCGTCCACTTACGAAACATTAAAACACCTCGAACTTTTAAAACGATTTCCCAACGAGCATATTCCCTCAACTATATTTTATTGATTCAGATATTAAATATTATATACATTTTCCTTTATTATAGGAGTAGTATACTTCAACGTTTATTTATTTCAAACCCAATTAATCATGATAGGTTATTAATTATGTAGACACAAACTAGTTGAGGAATACTATTTAAATAAATCTTTTAGAGAATCACTCATTCGAGGTATGATTAATATCAATTATCATTTAAATTATTTATAGACTACTATTTAAGTAATGATTATTTATTAAGGATTGTTATTGGTTGAAAGATCATAGATCCTGATATACCTTCTGATTTAGAAGTATTATTCGAATAATTTCAGATCGTCGGTGAATATTATTCCGACTTATTGTTATATTAAATATAGTTTCAAGAAGAGACTTTTCCCCTTATTAATTATCTGTTGACAACGGTCAACTCACACCCCTAGTACTTCCTCCGAAATTCTCGGAAGTACATATATACATATATGTACACTTATATTTAAAAAGATAAACTATCTCTATCAACAAGCAAAACGCTTGGGGAACTTCGATATGGTTCAAGTTCCCGAGATTGATAGAATTCTGTTGAAGGACAATGGAGGGGTAGACTCTGGTACTACGTGTGCTGGATGGGCTACCAAAGGTACCGCAAGCGAAGGTACTTTGTGTATTCAGGAACTTGTGAAGTATGTGCATACCCGAAAATGGGACACGTAGCCCGAATACGGCCAGGGTGATACCTGAGAGATGACAGTATTCGTCCTTTTACTAGTAAAGAAGGTTACTTCTGTAGGACGACTGATCATCGTATGCGGTGGCTCCTGTGAGATGTCCAAACTCTTCCAATTGGAATTGATATGCAATACCGTAACCCAAGCCTAGGTGCTGGGATTACTATTAAGGTATTCGCAGGTTATAAAACCCCCTTAAAAGAATTGTTTTCATAAGAAGGTGTGGGACACCAAGAAATCTACTTTTAAATAAAACATATATATAATATATGATGTTATTATACAGTCATTTTCATACTGTACATTATTATGCTGAGAATCTTAGCTCACACTTGTTTTCTTAAATTGACACAACACAACAGTGAATCAAGATGCCTGCCATGAGAACCACAGCCAGGAAACGGGTAGGAAATGGTCAGCTGTTCCGTAGATTGTTTGGTGTAGTACCTCAGGTAGTCGGAATAAGCTGGATTAGTTTTCAGTTGTTTATAGTTCGGCTTATTTATAAGTATGGTTTATGTAAGATAAGAAATAAGAAACGTATATTCGGCCGGAGGATTAACCTTACTTAAAGTTCACCCCCGGTAAGACTAATTATATTTGGGTTGTAATAAAATTTCTCTAGTAATGATGGTTCGTTTCCAAGACAATAACCTGTAGTGTGTGTGTGTGTTAAGTGTGGGGTCGTGAAGCATGAGTATTTACATATCGTAGTGTGAGTTGTGTAAGTTTAGATAGCGTGGCTTCCGAGACTCCTGACCCCGGGTTTTGGGGCGCCACATATATGAACAATCACGCAAAAATATGAATGAAATACAACTAAACATGCAATATAAATCTATATGAATCTTTATAGACACACACAAACTAATCCTTACATTATCACCCCCAAACTTAAAATTTTCAATGTCCTCATTGAAGGTAATAATAAGGATTTCAGGCATACCTAGTTAGCAGGAGGATCACCCTCTGCGGGTGGAGGATCAGGTGGCTAATCAACCTCGACACCAGTGTCTCTGGAAAACAGTACCGAGAGCGTGTGTTAAATCTTCAGCAAAACATCGGTGGATGTCATGCATGGCCTCAATACGCTGAATCAACCTTCTACACTGCGCATCACCAAGACCAAACCTATCAACTGTCTGTGGTGAATGCGAGGTACCCTCTGTAAGCACGGGAGGATCCGGCCGGTCACCTTTTAGATTATCATAGATATATTCTAACCCCTTGTCAGGAGGTACACCTAAGAATGCATAACTCAAGTGTTCTGGCAGCGATTTGAGCTCAAGTGTGAGAGCTTTTTTAATCGACGGTTCGAGATGCTCCTGAGAAATTTTCAGCTCTGCTAACCCATGAGAATCGAATGGCATATCCAACTTCTTCTTCCACGGAGATGCATTCAAAACCTGCAGTTGCTCTGCTCCTTCTTCATCTTCAATAAATGATTCCCCTATTAAGGCTCTCTCTAAGGTATCTAACTTTGGAAATTGCTCAAGCTCTGAATTCACGACAGAGTCGATCCACTCTACTTTAAAGCACTGCTCTTTATCTGTGGATAACTTTATTAGTTTGAAAACATTAAAAGTGACCTTCTGATCATGAAACTTCATCGTAAGCTCTCCTTTTTACACATTGATCATAGTTCTGCTTGTAGCCAAAAATGTTCTTCCCAAGATAATGGGAATCTTCTTATCCTCCTCAAAGTCTAGAATTACAAAATTAGCAAGGAAGATGAGCTTATTCACCTTAACCAAGATATCCTCCACTACTTCTCGCGGATAAGTGATGGAACGATCAGCCAACTACAAAGACATGTTCACAGGTTTTGGATCAGGTAGTCCAAGTTTCTTGAAAACTGACAAGGGCATCAGATTGATGCTAGCTCCCAAGTCACACAAACACTTGTCGAACGACAGATTGCCAATGGTGTAAGGTATCGTGAAGCTTCCTGGATATTTAAGCTTGGGAGGTAGTTTTTGTTGCAGCACAACACTGCACTCTTCTATTAGAGCAACGGTTTCCAACTCCTCAAGTTTTAGCTTCCGAGATAGAATACCCTTCATGACCTTAGCATAGCTCGGTATCTATTCTAGAGTTTCAGCAAAAGGTATGTTGATATACAGCTTTTTGAAAACTACCTAAAACTTGGCAAATAGCTTGTTGAACTTATGCTTTTGAAGCCTTTTAGGATATGGTGGAGGTGGGTAGACCTGTTTATCCCCTGTATTACCCTCAGGAGGATTGCTTTCAACAGCTTTCTTTTTCAGTTCCACCTCGGCATCCTTCTACATCACTTTTTCAGCTACAATCTCATTTTCTGGATTTGGCAAATGTGCAGATGCACCTACATTCTGGACAGAGTTTTGATACTCTTCATTTTACTGAATTTGGGGGCTTGCGATCTTTCCGGACCTCAAGGTGATGGCGTTCACCTGTTCGTTAACTTACCTCTTTCCTAGATTGGCTTCTATATCACCAGGAAACGTTCTTGATGGTCAATTCAATAAGGTGTTAGCAATTTTCCCTATTAGGTTCTCCAGAGTCTTGATAGAAACAGCCTGGCTTTGACATATAAGAGCCTGATTTTTGCACATAATCTGCAACTCCTCCAATTCAGATTTTTCATTCGAAGATAGACCTACACCTCCATGAGTTTATTGTTGAAGTTGGAGTTGTTTTTTTGGTGCATATTGCGGTTGTTGAAAACCAGGAGGGTTGAATTGCTTTGCTGCATACTGCTGATAAGGCTGTTGCATCACACTCTAATTTTTGCTCCAGCTGAAGTTATGATGATTCTAGTTATCAGGATGATAAGTGGCTAGAACTGGTTGTTGCGATCTCTGAAAGTTGTTCACAAACTAAGCTAATTCACTAGATATAGCGCATTGCTTCGTCACATACGAACTAGCACACATCTTACAAATGCTGGTTATCTGATTAACACCATAGTTAGCCAGAGAATCGATCTTCATAGACAACGCCTTTAGTTGAGCAGTGATAGTCGTAGCTATATCCACTTCTAGAACTTCTGCTACCTTGCCCTATGGTAATCTCTGGGTTGGATACTGATATTCATTAGCAGCCATCAGTTCAATTAGACCATAAGCTTCCTCATAACTTTTTGCCCATAATGCTCCACCTGATGCTGCATGAAGCATGGGTCTAGACTGTGCTCCCAAACCATTGTAAAAATAATTGATAATCATCCAATCTGGCATGCCATGATGAGGACACTTCCTAAGCATGTCCTTGTAGCGCTCCCAAGCTTCACATAGAGTTTCTCCTAATTGCTGCGTAAATTAAGTAAGAGCATTCTTGAGTGCAGCTGTCTTCGCCACGATGGCTGGTCTGACAATGCTAGACTGAATGTCATTGATCTTCAGTTGAGAATAATCCATCAAAGCTTTCGGATTTGCTACTGGTTCTCCCATTGTAATGATAACTAGAGTACCTGAAACACACGACTAAAGAAAACCTTGTAAGTAAGAGAGTCCGAGTCAGTGAACTTTAACGACCACTGATGTCAAGCACATAAACTAAAAATTAACACCGAGTCCCCGGCAGGGGCGCCAAAAACTTGTTAGAGTGAAAACTCGCGCTAAAATTACACGCAAGTATACGCGTTCGCAAGTAGTATAAGATATAAATCAGATTCATACCCTCAGAGACTCTTTTTAGTTAAGTTAAGATTATGCACATATGCAACAATGGTATGGCTATCGCTCAATACTAAGACAATAACAAGTTGAGATGTTTATAACTAAGATTAAACTAACATGTAATTAACTAAGAATCAAAGTGATTGAATTAACTATATGAGACAAACATGGGATTCTAACTTCATTAAATACTTCATTCAAAGTCATTGTTCTTAACCTTAGCATACAATGGTGATGACAACTAATCAGATAACACGAAACTAGTAAACGCCAACTTTCGTTGCACGAATACCCTACTACGAGACATCCACATAAGAGATTGAAGCTGAATAGACACCAATTATGTTGAGACCTTATATGCCTATAGAATTTGACAACATAAAGGTTTAATGAACAAGTTATCTATCGTGATTACATAGGGCAAGTAAGATGGTTAAAATTACCTATGAATCATGCATAATAAATACATGAACCTATGCTAGCATGGCAAGTTCTAAATCTCTATATTCACTTTCGCTTCAATAGAGATTAACACGCTATCTTATATGTTAGCTACACACATAAGACGAATAAGCACAACCAGTACTAGGATATTAATTAATCACCATACACAAGATATTGAAACAAATTAACTATACAAATCCATAAGTAAATCTGTTAGAACCCCACGATAACGATTAGTTCATAACCGAACTTATCGTCACCATGGGTTCCAATGAAAATATGATAATAAACAATATAAGAGTATTAGGGTTCAAAGACAAATAAAAAATAAGCATCCAAAGTACAACTATACTAAATAAAATATAAGTCTTCTTCTCCGTAGCCTTCTTGTGCTCTCTAAGTCTTCTTATTGCTCTCCCTAGTCTCCTTGTTGTTAAAAACGTCTTTTTATCACTATATTTAAGCCACTAGTGGGCTTGGACCCTCAAAATCATTAAATTCTACTAAAATCAGGATTCTGGGGCAAAAAAGGCAGGGCGGACGCGCTCAAATTAGCATGGGCGCGCTGGTTTTTTGGCACAAAGGCGGGGCGGCCGCGCAAGTTTTGGGGGCGGCCGCGCCTGACTTCTGGACTTTTCTGCAGTTTCTTCTTTTGGTCGTATCTTGAGTCCTGCTCATCAGAATTAGGCGATTCAACTGCCCACGCGAAGCTAACGAGATTCTATTCAACTTAAGAATGGCCTACGCTTCCAATTCTTAGCTATTTTCAGCATATTTCCTTGAAAAGCTCTTTTTTCATTTAACTGATGCCTGAAATGCAATAACACAAAAACACATCAAAAATACCAATAACTTGAGTCCAAAACACCAACTTAAGCATGTAATGATGCGTTCCAAGTAGATATAAAATCCAATTATCAGATTTCTATTACTGAAAATCATGCACAACATTCAAAGACAAAGCAAATTGATATCAAGTACCATTTCATTCGAGAACATGTCATTAATGGTACTGTGAAACTTTATTTTTGTTCCAAGTAAGCAGCAACTTACAGACATCTTTAGCAAGCCACTTGATTAGTCCACCTTCACTAGGTTGGTAAGTGAGTTAGGAATGCTAAATTATTCCTAAGTTATTTTGATGTCTAAGGAATTTGTAATACAGCCAGAAATAAATTTGATTTTTCCTAAAAAGATGAAATTTGGCTAAGTCAAAATTTATATCTTGATGGATGTTCATTATCCGTTGAAAGTGAATATCCGTTGAAATTTATTATTTGTTGAAAATCAAATATTTTTCTGGGTACTTTATATCTTAACGGATATGTGTTTAATCTATATCCGTTGAATTGCTTTAATCATAGCCGTTAATTCTATAACTTATCCATCGAATTTACTTACCGTATGTATGTATATGTCGATGGATAATATTTAGAATTTATACAGTTAATTTCATTTTTAAACGGCTATTTTTGGCAATTTTAATTGGGTACTTTATTGTACTTTTTAATTTTTACTTGTTTATTTCTGAGAAAGTATAAAATCCCCCTTGTATTTTTTATTTTACTTTTATCTTTCTCAAAGCAATTTTTACTCTCTTCATCTCCAAAAACCCTCTTTCTCTGTAACTGCTTTCAATCACAATAATGGCACCCGTAGTCAAGATTATGTCTCAGTCTGGATTTGTCTATGAGAAGAACAACTTTGTGGCTCTGGTGGACAAGAACATTGTTGCTTCTAAGGACTATCACAAGATGACGAAATTCATTCACAACTGTAAATTAAGCCATGCTATGCTTGAGTCTCAAGTAATATACTGTGAAGTTATGGAGCAGATCTGGACCATGGCTGTGTACAACTCCAAAGATAAAACCATTGCCTTCTCTCTAAAAGGTAATGATTACTGTATTAATTGTGATAAAATACAAGCATGCTTCCATTTGCCCGAAAAAAACACTAATATTCCATACACAGACACGGATGTGAGCACCATGCTTGTGTCTATGGGTTATTCTCTCAATCCTACCAAGCTAGGCGAAGTTAGGAGAATGGGTCTTAGAAAAGAGTGGAGCTTTCTCTGTGATTCCTTTATAAAAGCATTTTCTGGTAAAATTAGCATTTTTGATGCAGTTACTTACTCTATGGTTAATATGCTTTACATGCTTTTGAATGACAAGTACTTCAATTTCAGTAAATATGCCATGATAGAGTTAGGGTACAAATTATGAGATATTAAGAAAAGGTCCAAGAATATTTAATATGCTAGGTTTCTTATGATGCTAGAAAATCATGTTTCTAAGGACCTCTTGATTGAGAACCCAACAAATAAGCTTGATTGTCGGGTCCAAGGAAATAGGGTACTTGTTGAACATGAATAATCTTCACAATGAAGTGCCTCTCAACTATCTGCCAATCATGGAGGTACCTCAGGTTAGTGAGGTAACTGTTTCTGTCACTACTCTTTCCCAACCTCCTGTTTCTTTGCAAACAACTGTGGCTATGGCATCTGTGAAAGTGACCAAACAGATACCTACCCAAGCCACAAAGCCTAAAATTTCAAAATCCAAATCAAAGAAACCCCACTCTAGTTCCTCTCAAAAGAAACTAGTTTTAAAAACTACCACAACACAAGAGGGGAGTGTGAAGGGTGGTAATAAAGGTGAGGGACAGGGTGATCATCAAAGAAACCCTAAGGATAAAGGTTAGTGAATCCCAGCCTAGCCACATCACTGTCTCTCAAAAGGCTGTGGTGATTAATAAGGAAAGTAGCACATTGCTAGCTGCATCTTCCCAAAAGGATGTAACTATTGAAAATAGCTCTCCTCCAAGAGCACAAAACAAAAGGGGTAGGGACACTATAGACCAAACTCAAACCTATGTCAGAAACAAGAAGTTGAAACCTTTGGGGGAGTCATATGGTACACACACAGTGTCAACTGCAATCAAAGACTCAGTTACTGCACCATCTTAAACTCAGGTTGATGTGGCTCCAATAAATGTGGAGTCACAACCAAAATCTCTCAAAATTGAAATACCTCACACACACAATTCTCCCACAAACTTATTGGATGTGGATATGATAAACATATCATTTTCTGATTCTCCTTCTCTGAAACTCATGGAGGAGCCAAAATCTAAATCAAGTGAGCATCATCTTATTGATGATTTGTTGGCTCACTTGCCCTTTCTTTCTGGAACTACTGAGAAATCTGTACATAATCTCAAATCAATCACCATAGATTCAACAGTAGTTTCAACTCCTAACTCTGTCATTTCTACTCTCTCGACGGATATTCCTCATTCGTCGACAAGTGATTGTCTCTCGACGGATAAGCTTCACAGCAATTATCCGTCGACATTCACAACTGCTATTTCGATGGATGTCTCTCATCCGTTGGAAGTCTCTACACAACTTGAAATTTCCAACATAGTGTCAAGTGTAGACGACTTAGTAGTTGTTCAATTACTCTTAGAATTGAGGGAAGGGAGTGAGTTGAGTGGGAGGCTGAGTTGCTCTCAGGTAAAAGGAGAGGAAAAGAGTGAACATATGCATGATATTTCTTCCAGCATGGAAAAAGTGAGTGAGATGAGTCCCATCTTAGATGGTGAAGGTGAGGGTGTGAGGGTGGGAATCCAAGGGGAGCCCTTGATGCAAAAACAGAGAGATAATAAGATAAAAGAAGGTACAGAAGAATGGGAAGACCCCACTGCTAGTGAGTTAATGGATGTCAATGAAGCAAAAAAAGAGCAACTATTTCAGCAAGAATATCAAGATGTTCTAGATTTTGTCTCTTTGATGCTGAGGCATTTACTCATCATATTCTAGCATATCAGATTCTAGCTGAACAGGGAAATGGGGATGCTGAGAAGACTCTCAATTTGGTACACACTACAGCCTTCATGCAGGGGAAAAGGATGCAATCAACTCTCTTCCACCTACAGTTGGTGATTATCTTGAGTTAGATTCTGGTGGCTCTTTTGGGGATGATTCTAAAGAAGAGAATGCTGATGAAACTGGTATGAACATAGGGGAGATGCATGACCTAGCTCAACCACAAGCACTCCAGCCTGGATGTTCACCAAGGATTGTAATGATCATCATTTTAAGTCCCCACTATTCAAAATTATCAGTCAGACTCAATCAGCTATCCAAGACACCACTGATGTCAATACCAAATGTCTTCTACAAGCCCATCTTGAATTTATGCAACTGCACAAAATTCAATCTCTCATACAAAGTCAAGATGTGGATGAAATCAAGACCACCATTGAGCAAGTCACAAAGGACATCAATGAAAGAATGAAGTACAAACTTCCTGAATCAACGATGAAAGACATTCACCAGAAAATCAGGAAGGACTTTGAATTGAGTAACAAGATTGAGACATTGGATTCTAGGTTGACAGCAGTGAAGAATTCAATTACCAAAGTGCTTCTCAATCAAGTACATCAGATAATCCTTCTTCAAAAATTGGTGGCTGCTCAAACTCCAACCCTTGCCATACTTGATGATAACAAAAAGGGGAGAAGGATGTGCATTTCAAAGTTAGCAAGGTAATAATTCCGGTCATTACCTACTCTAAGCCAGCAATGTTGGACAGTATTGACTTAATCAACATGGAAGCAACCGAACTCAAGCTGAAAGAACAAATGAAGAAGCTTGATGAAAGAATTGAGAAGGAATTTGGTCCAATTGCCAGTAAAGACAAATCTGTGAAGCACTCCACTCAATTGAGACCAATTCCAATAGATGAAATAAAGCTGGGAATATGGAAATAGGCCAACCTCATCTAAAAGACATCAACAGGTCATTTTGTTTTTGAAGCCTAAGAAACACTCATCAAAACACTCAAACAAAAATCCAATGGACCTAGTCTATGCAACTCCTAAACCTGATGAAAAGAAGCTGCTAGGTCACTCAATTATAAATCACAAAGATCCAAGAGATTCAGTTTTGAAGAAAAGGGTAACAAAGATCTACAGGCATGGAAAACTGGTTTGTATGATGGCTGGACATCCTCATTTTGGAGAAGCCAAGAAGGAAGAGAAATTGAGGCTCAAGTCTCAGAAAAGGCATGTTGCCTTAGAAGCAAAGAAACAAGCTGAAAAGCCTGCTAACAAGTTGGAAACTGAGAAGCCTGCCACCAAAACTGAAAATGAAAAGCATGAGGAACTAAAGCAGAAATCAAGAAAAGGATATATGAAGCAGAGAGCCAAAAGGAAGCTGGTGTTTGAAGAATAAAGGAAGAACTAAAGCCAACTCAGTCTACTACCATAAATCAACCAACTATGCCCACAGTGGAGCAAGCTGAAATCAAGGTCCATCCCGATGTGAACTTTCATGGTGAGCCAATCATTCCCAAGGATGAACCAATAGACTGGGAAAACCTACCTATTCCTGAGTTGAACATCCCAATCTCAACCACTTCAAAGAGAAGAAAGAATAAACCAAGAAAGCTAGTGAAGTCTGTCCCATTCCAATCCAAAACCTTATCCAAACCCAAACCAACAGTCAATAAAGGATTTTTAGACATTAATCTCTACTTGGATGAGCTAGATGAAGTGAGAGCAATAGATGCCCACAACAGACTTCCAGAAAGATTAGTGTTCAGGTACAGAGGTGGAAAGGAAATCACTTGGCCTCTTCATAGGATTCTAAATGAAGGCTACTCTATTTTGGTTAAGATGTTCTGTGCAATCAAGAAAAACTTTGGATTTACCATGGTGGCCAAAACAAAGATACTTAACAAAATTCAACAAATACAAAAAAGCTGGAGAGACTCAGGTGCACTATCAAGAGTCTTAACTATTCCTTACACTGGAAGTAGAGTGCACTTGAGTCCATACTAGTTGATGGAGTTCAAAGATGAAAGAAATACCAGAAGATTTTTCAGACTAGAAGACCAGCTAAAAATATTAAGCAATGAGATTCTCAAGGAAATGCAGGAGATGCTGGATCTATCTAATGAAGATGAATTTGAGTTCAACAGACAACTTCAACACCAGATAGAAGAGAACAATGAAAAACTGGGAAAGAAGACTAGACACTCAAGGAAAAAGAATTAATCTGCTCAGTCTAGAGGAGCACCTTGAACAAGGCTTGTGAGAATTCTGTGAACTTTCTTCTATCGATTTTCAATAAAATTTGCAACACTTATCATTTTTATCTACTATTGAATGATCATTTTGTATAAGGTGTTTTGTTATCATCAAGTCCTCCTAAATTTATGCCTACAATTCTAGTAGACAAAATTGGGGGAGATTGTTAGGAATATGTTGTAGGCTTGATGATATTTTACCAAAACACCTTAGTAGATTTAATTAAGTGTGTTTGTAACTTTCAACGGATAATCTTACTTTGTCATCCGTTGAAAGAGTAGCTTATGTTTAAATAAGTTTTTATAACACATTCTTGTATACTGTAATGCTTTAGACAATTAGAGGTTGTAGGATATTCTAAGTCATGTTGACTACTTGAATAATATGCAAATTAGGTTGGCTAATTATAAATATTAGATGCCTTGTAATTTTGCATAAATAAAATTATGTCAACTGCTATGGAAATACTTTCAACGGATGTTTCTACAAGGCTTTGACGGATGACCCAAATCACTCTCAACGGATGATCCAATAGGGGCTCAACGGATAATCTATAGAGTCTCGACGGATAAAAAATTCAAATAGGAGTTGATAGTGACTTGACAGTCATATGGTTTGATTGTATACAAAAGGAATGTGGCAGCCTATTAGAAGGATTTTGAGAACAAATAAGCATTTTCATATCCATGCTTACTTGAAAAAATACAAAGATGCTGGATAGAGGAAAAAACATGTGATTAGACTTAGATATTTTTGTTTTATATATTTGTCTTTTCTTCATGTAACTTGGTAATATATAAACCAAGAGTAGCAAGTAGACAATTATCAATTAAAAGAACTGAGAAATAGAAGAAGGAAAAATCTGTTAAGAATTTCTCTATTCTTACTTTGTAATTTTACTTGTAAGGAACTGTGTGCATTCTTGCATCACAGAGTTCTCAATCAATGTATATCTCTGGTGGAAAGTTCAATCCACCAGAAAGTTTTTAAATCTTTGTGTTTAATTACTTTGTGTTTTGAATATATTTATATTTCATTCCGCACACTTGCATATTCAAATACTGATATATTTTGGTAAAGAAGTTTCTTAATTTCAAAAAGTAATCAAGAATTACATTCAACCCCCCTTCTGTAATTCTTTTGTTAGATTATTTGGGAATAACAATTACTACTTTTATAGAGAAATGGAGAATAGCGAAGGAGAGGTGGGATACTGATACTCTTAAAATTTTGATGATCGCACTAATAGTAAGCTGATTATGTTCTAATAGCAAGCTGATCGCAATTTACATAACTGTTACACATATTATTTTGCAGAATTCAAATATTATGATAGAGTTGATCTATCAGCAAGCTAACTTCGTTTTGACAGACTTTTCAGCGAGCTTACAATTACCTCCAGGAATATTTCAAGATTAGCATGACTTGCAATTTTCAAGGAAATAGATGTGAATGAATAAGGACTATATGTTATATTTAAATGTTTAAATATATTTGAGCTGTTCAGATATTCAAACTCCTTTAAACAAAAGCACTTCCTATTTTCTAGTAAGTTGTTTATAAACTTCTTGATCGGTATTTAATTTAAACTAAGATATAAGTTTTTTGAATCTTTTAATCAATCTTATTTTAGTTTAAATTTATTTTAAGATTATCTTAACATTCCAATAATAATAAACTAGTCGTGAGACTTGGTCAAGATCGGGAGTATTGTTGATTAAATTTGAAAGTTGACTTAATTTATAAATACACCTGGATATACTTTATTTTGATGTTGATCCACGAAGAAAATACAATACCATCTCAGAAAATACAACTTTGCATTCACTGAATATTATTTTCTCGAGCTCTAATTTATTCACGTATATCTATATACATAGAGTTCATAGTTTCGGTTGTAATTTTCATTAAACTTATATTATTCAAGGTGTAAACATTTGTTCAAGTGTAATTTTGTAGACCTATAGATCCATCGAATTTAACTAATGAAACACATAGAACAAAAAGACAACAAAATCTGAATGACGATTTGTTCAAGAGTAAGACCAATGGGGTACATGCTTACTTGGCTCGTGTGGCCAAGTATATTCTTACTATGTTTAGATATTTATGATTTATTTGTATATTCTTCGCGTGGCCAAATTTTTTACGGGCTAATTGTTATAAAGAAGTGAAACAGGTTAGGTGTCGAGAGATTGAATAATCTTATTTATGTGCAATTCAATGCGAAACTTGTGAACAAAAAGATTAAAATGAAGGATAAATGTGATATTCTTCTAGCTAGCGATGGAAGTATGGCTCAAGGTTGGATTGTAGATGGTCCTGTCGATGAGGAACTTTCACAAGAATCAACTATCATCATAAATGACAATGAAGTTGAAGTTATTGGACTGCCTCTCAGAAGCTCAAGAAGGAATGTCTGATAGCTTGATGAAGATAATTTTGAGTCTAGGGATGAGTTGGATGAAGATGTAGACATCATTTTTGATGAGTATGATCATGAAATGTGGTGAAATTTTAACCACCGTTAAGAGTTTTAATTATCAAGTTATTTGTGTAATGCATAATATTTTGTAAGTTTGATTAAAATTCGGCACTTTTCAAGTAGGACATAACTTTTCAAGTTCTTATACATAATTTTGTTGCTCTGGACAATAGTTTCTTATTCGGTTCTTGACTTCTTGCTAATCTTTTAATGTAATGGTTAATTGCAATAATTAAGTTAATAAATATTTGTGTAATATTTTATAAAATAAACAATATAAAATATGTAGCATATATTATATATATATTATTAATTATTTCATCCATTCAATTTTCAGTCTGAGCACTCCCCGAGTAACCCGAGTACTCATTTATCTGTAGGTTCACCGAGTCAGACCGAATTTCAATTTTTAGAACACTATATATATACGAGTGTGTGTGTGTGTTATAATTCTTGAAATAATAGTATTTAGTCGTTACTACCCAGCATTTCAAGGAACTCTCATTGTTCATTCTATGCCGATAATCTTGACACATCTTCTTCACTTGGACGTTTCTGCTCCAAATATTTCCTATAATTACTTTAATAAATCTTTTTAGACTCTCTATTTTTGTACTCTCACTAATACAATACCCACGTAGTCATCAATAACATCAGTTGTCGTTCCATATGCAAGCATTCTTAGTGTAGTTGTTATTTTCTTAAGCACCGATAATTCACGAACTCCTACATCATCAGTTTGTTAACTAAAGTAGAAATCTTGAGTATCAATTGCTTCCTCGATTTGTAAAAATACGACCTACACATTCGAAATTTTTGACAGAATTTTGTCTCCGTCTATAAATGTGTGTTAGAAAAATAATAATGATACTGTTTGATAAATAGATATTTTAATTAGTTTTTTTTATACTTGAGTTAAAAAAAAATCCAAATAACTGTTTCAAGATTAGTTTTTCCGGGACCAAATCGATATTTCAAAATTTTCACTACCAAACACTGTAACCAACTATATTGAAGACACTCTAAAATCATTGAAATATAAAAAAGCCAGTCAATGGTCATGCATTGTGTTGTGCAAGACATGCCTATAAAATAAAAAGACTAAGTCAATTTGACAACCCTAAGATTTAGTTATTTGATAATCAACTTTGTATTTTGTATTGTATTACTTGAGCCTGTAAAATAGTTTGAAGATTAGACTGGAGTATTTTCCAGTAAACAGTTCAAGCCTAAGGAATAAATTCTGGAAGAAGATCAAGTTAGATCATGCCTCAGAGAAATGATACAGAAGCTTGGAGTTGAATAAATCTTATTTATGAAAAATGTTTTAAGTCAAGATATCGACAAGTCACAAATCAATCAATATAGCAAAGTCATTCGAGAACTCCAGAATGACTTATTGAGAAGACCAAAATGGCTTATAGAGAAGTCTCAGAGATATCGACAAGTCAAATGAAGATATGAAGATTGGAGATATCGACAAGTCATTTATGCATGTAGAGAACTAAAAAAATATCGACAAGTCAAAATGAAGATGTGAAGATTGGAGATATCGACAAGTCAAATTATCATTAGAGATCTCAGAGATATCGACAAGTCAAAATGTATATAGAGATCTCTGAGATATCGACAAGTCAATTTTACATGTAGAGATCTCAGACATATCGACAAGTCATTTAGCATGCAAATATCAAGAGACCTCGACAAGTCAAATATACCTATAGAGAACTCTGAGTTCTCGATAAGTCATTATACTTATCGAGATGTCACTTCTCAATAGAACAAACTGGAGATCTCGAAATTCCTCTCAAATACAGAATGCAAACAAATCCAAGATCCAAGATTATCAGTCAACGAACGATCTATCAACTAGATTGAAAAGTCTACAAAGTAGCCGGGGAGAATACAAGATCAAGGATCAAGATTAACTAGACAAAGGATGGTCACAGACCTACAAGATTCTGCACATATTTTCTAAGCTAGAAATGGAAATATAAAAAGGTCGTTTTAGAAAAGAGTTTAGTACATTTTAGTGCAAGTTTTATAAACCTGTGCTGCTAGTGTATAGAGCATGCGTTGGTCCTTAGTTTAGGAGTATTAAACAGTTTTACATTTTCTTGTATTCTCTCAAGAAAGAAGCTGAGTTCTTACATTTTTAAGAACATAAAATTTGTAGCAAGACATACTTAATTAATACAAATTAAGTGAGTTTTGAAATATTATGTTTGCTATGATTGTTGTTTTAATTTTGCTAATATAATATCTCTACAAATTAAACTGTTTTGTTCACACACCAATAACCAAACTTCAAAAAGGCTAAAAATAAAGAAAACATATTCATCCCCCCCTCCTGTGTTGTACTCAATAGCTAACAAGTGGTATTAGAGCAAAATTTGAAAGAAAACATATAAAGATCTTGGAAGTATGAGTGCACAAAAGATAAGTAGTATCAAGATACTAGCCTTTGATATAATCGACTATATAATTTGGAAAAAGAAAATGATGATGTCCATAGGGATGGCCAATCCATTATATATCCAGATTCTCAAGAATGGCCCTTTTACTAAGTATGAATCTACTGATGGAGATATGGTTATCCCAGCTTATTATGCTCCTAAAGACCCTTCAAAATACACTGAAATTGAAAAGGAAAAAGTCTCCCTGGATAGTGGCCTGCAACTAATTCTTATAGAATCACTTGACAATGTTATGTACAACAATATTGTCAATTGTGACACAGCCAAAAAAATTTGGGAGAAGATTGAGATTTTGTGTGAGGGTATAGAGGAAGTTAGATCAAATCAAAGGAGGATACTGGTGTCTCAGTATGAGGGATTCATGGCCAAGCCCGAAAAAGGAATTACTGAAGTTTTTGAAAGGTTTAACAAATTGATAAATGACTCGCAGCTTCATGATAAATATTATGAAGCTGAGAAGGTTAACCTAAAGTTCTTGCTAGCTCTTCCTGACCACCTTGAACAGAAAATATCAGCTATTAGGGAGGAAGAGATTTGAGCAGAATAACTCTGGAAGTTTTATATGGGATCTTGAAAACTTATAAACTTGAAATGTTACAAAGAAATTCATTAAAGGAAAACCATGGACATGTTGTTGATGGTTTCAGTGCCTTAGTTTTTAATGACAGTGAAGCAAGTGAACATGAACAAGATGTTCGAGTGAAGATGAACAAGATTCTCAAGTTCCATTTCTTCAAGCTGTAGAGAAAAAGAACAAAGGATCTCAGAAGCAAGTTGTTTTGGAGCTGGATGAAAATGAGTTTTATACATTGAATGAGCTAGATGAAATGGACCAATCCATGGCTTACTTGGCTAGGAAATTCTCTATCATTAGAGTGAAGAAGCCTAGATTTTTCAAAAACAAGGGACAGTATTCTAATAGCAACAACTGGAATCCAAAGACTCGGTATAACTCATCTAGAAAAGGTGGCTACAAGACTGGATCTGTTGATATATCAAAGATAAGGTGCTTCAATTATGATGTATTGGGTCACTTTGCTACTGAGTATAGAAAGCCTAAGAAGGTGAAGAAGAACAAAGCCTATTTGGAATTGGAGGCAAAGTATGAAGTTCTCTTGAAGAAACAGCAAGGAAAGGCTTACATTGCAGAAGGCAAAAGTTGGGATGATACTGATGATGAAGATGAGAATGAGGAGTTTGAAAACTATGCACCAATGGCTCTTGAGCAAGGAGAATCTTCCTCATCAAAATCTGAGGTACCAACTCTAACCACCATTGATTTATTACAATCTAATCTAAAGAAACTGTTGAAAAGATGAGTGTAGAGATATTTCATATCCACACAAGCATGGTGACAACTACTGAGGAAGTGAGTAGGCTGTCAAAGATAAATGAGAACCTTGATATCGAGAAGCAATATTTGGAACTGCATCTTGTTGAGCTTGAAACTGTCAAACAAGAATATGAATATTTGAAGAACAAGCTGAAGTGTGCTAGTGAAATAGAAGCTGTGTTGAGGGAAAAGATAGAAAAGAATGAAGTGAAACTGAAATCTTTCAGGAATGCATCTCATCTAGTTGGTCAGTACCATGAGAAGAACAGAAATAAGAAAAGTGAAGGTGACAAAGTTAAAGCAATTACAAATCAAGATATCCCAGTTATGCTGAGAAAAGTTGATGCACCTTTGTTCAAGGCATGTGAAGTCAATTTCAGTGAAGTTGAGTTGGTTATCAAGCAAGAGCTTGCAGATGAGGACAATGAGAAGAAATGCACATAGACAACTCCAACTCCTAAAACTGAAAAAAATCCCATAGTAGATCAAGTTTCTAAGAAGCCAATCAAAGAAATCAAGACCGATAATGTAGGAAGGAAAAAGAAGAATAAGAATGGGAAATTTGAGTGAATAAAAGCAACAAATTTGCATTTATTGCAGATGCTCCCAGAAAATATTGTCAGAAGTGTGGCTCTACAAATCACTTAACTCACCTTTGCAAAAAGGTTGTTTGTAAGCCAAAAGTGGGAGCCTGTAGATACAATGAAGCAAAGGCCGAAGATCCTTATCCCTTCTGTGACAAATTTAATTGCATTCCTTGCAATATGAAAGTAATGAAAAGCTGCCATAGACTGAGAGTAAATCTCAAAAATACAAGAATTGAGTTTACAACTGAGAAGGGAATTGCAAATCAAAATTTGAACACTGTTCTTTCTGAATCATCACATTCTACTTCTGCAAATTGTGTTAACAAGAAGAAAGTACCCAACACTGCTTGGGTAGATAAACATACTTAATCCTCATTATGTGCAGGGAAGAGTGAAGAAGGTCATATGGATCATAAACAGTGGATGCTCCAGGCATATGGCAGGTGATAAGGCCCTGCTATCACAATTTGAGGAGATGGCTGGCCCATTAGTGACTTTTGGAGATAACAGCAAAGAATTCATAATGAGATATGGCAAGTTGGTTTCTGGAAATTTTGTCATTAAAGATGTAGCACTGGTAGCTGCTCTTGAGGTGAATCTCTTGAGTGCCAGTCAATTCACAGATAAATGATTCAATGTTTGATTTGACAAATGAGAAGCTCAATTATCAGCACAAAGACTGGTGAAGTTGCTTTTAAAGGAGTAAGAAAGGGAAGCTTGTTTATTGCAGACTTATATTTAGCAAATAAGGATGAAATATGTTGCTTTTACAACAAGGCATCTGTTGAGCAAAGCAAGCTATGGCACAAAAAGCTCTCTCACCTGAATTACAAGGCAATCAATACCCTGGTGAAAAAGGAGTTAGTGAGAGACATGCCAAAATTGGATTATTCTTAAAATGAGGTTTGTGAGACTTGTCAAAAAGGCAAAATGAAGAGATCAAGTCACAAGAGCAAAACTGTGAATTCTATAAGTGCATATTTGCAACTCATTCACATGGACCTGTTTGGACCAGTTAATTTCTTATCTATTTCTAGAAAGAAATATGCACTTGTGATGGTGGATGACTACTCAAGGTACACATGGGTAGAATTTATGCATTCAAAGGATGAAACTCCACACATCATAATTGAACACATCAAGAAAATTGAGAAGCAGACTGAAGATCAGAATTGTGTAAAAAGATTAAGGAGTGACAGTGGCACAGAATTCGGGAATGCAATTCTGCATGAATTCTGCAAAGACAAGGGCATTGTTCAAGAGTTCTCAGCTGCAAGGAAACCTCAGCAAAATGGGGTAGTTGAGAGAAAGAATAGAATACTAGTAGAAGCTGCTAGAATAATGATGCAAGATGCCAAATTTCCAATAAGTTTTTAGGAAGAAGCTGTCAACATTGCATGCTACACTCAAAACAGATATCTCATTAACAAAAACCTTGGCAAGTCACCCTACTTAATTTTATCAAAAAGGAAGCCTACTGTAAAGCATATGCATGTGTTTGGAAGCAAGTGTTTTGTGTTAAAAGACAACTTTGAATAAGTGGGAAAATTGACTCTAAAGTTTTTGAAGCAATTTTTCTGGGATATTCATTGGAAAGGACTACATATAGAGTTTATGTGCTTGAACAAAAGAAAATTATGAAAAGTACAGATGTGACTTTTGATGATGACAAGTGTCCAGACTAGGAGTGCCATGATGAAAATGAAGTTGAAGTCCTTAAGTTTGAAAATTTGAACATTTATAGTGATTCTGAAGATGAAGTTAAAATCAACACAAACAACGGAATGAATGAAGAGTCAACTGAGCAAAGGAATCATGAGAGTGGAAGCTTATCTCAAACACCTGAATTTGATAGCACAAACTCAGGGGGAGAAAGAGAAGAAAATTTTGCAAGTCATGCCAATGGTGAAGAAAATACAGAAACTTCAAGCCAACAAAATCATACCAAAAAGTGGGATAGGAGTCATACTAGAGATGCAATTATTGGTGATCCAAATGCTGGTGTGAGGACTAAAAGTGCAACTGCTAATGAATGTCTACATGAATGCTTTCTTTCATAAATTGAGTCTAAGAAAACTGAGGAAGCTCTACTTGATCCTGATTGGATATCTTCTATGGAAGAAGAGCTAAATCAGTTTGAAAGAAACAAAGTTTGGAAGTTGGTTCCTGCACCAAAGAACAAAAGTATAATTGGAACAAAGTGGGTGTACTGGAACAAGATGGATGAAAATGGAATTGTGACCAGAAATAAAGCAAGCTTGGTTGTAAAAGGATACTCACAAGAGGAAGGAAATGATTATGATGAAACCTTTGATCCAGTTGCAAGACTTGAATCAATAAGGATCTTTCTTGCATTTACTGCACACTAAAACTTCAAAGTGTATCAAATGGATGTAAATAGTGCATTCCTTAATGGTGAGTTGGAAGAAGAAGTTTTGTGCAACAGCCACCTGGCTTTAAAGATTCAGAATTTATAGATTTTGTCTATCAACTGCTAAAGGCTCTCAAAGAATTGAAGCAAGCACCTAGAGCTTGGTATGACACACTGTCAGAATTTCTGCTTAAACATGGATTCACTGGAGGAACAATTGATAAGACTCTATTCTACAAGGAGCATGGTGGTGATATGATCCTAGTTCAAATATATGTGAATGATATCATTTTTGGTTCTACAAATGAAAAGTTATGCCAAAGATTCTCAAGACTCATGTAGAGTGAATATGAAATGAGCATGATGGGAGAACTAAGTTAGTTTCTTGGACTTCAAGTCAGTCAAAGAAGTGATGGAATTTTTATCAGCCAAACCAAGTATGTTAAGGATTTACTGAATAAATTTGGAATGGTTGATTGTTCACCTGCAATAACACCTATGTCTATAGCTACAAAGTTGGATGAAGATAAGAAAGGAAAAAGTATAGACATTTTTGGATATAGAGGAATGATTTGATCTTTGTTGTATTTGACTGCTAGTAGACCAGACATTATGTTTGCAACATGTCTATGTGCAAGATTTCAAGCCAATCCAAAGGAATCACATTTGATGACTGTGAAAAGAATTTTCAGATACCTGAAGGGGATACCAAACTTGGGATTATGGTATCCTAAAGGAACTGGATTTGATGCTGTTGGATACACAGATGCAGATTTGCTGGATTGAGGGTTGATAGGAAGAGTACTAGTGGAAGCGGTCAATTTCTTGGACAAAGACTTGTATCCTGGTATAGCAAGAAACAATAATCTGTGTCAACTTCCACAGCTGAGGCTGAATACATAGCTGTTGGAAGTTGTTGTGCTCAAGTACTTTAGATCATAAATCAGCTAATGGACTATGGTCTAGTGTTACACAAAATTCCAATTATGTGTGACAATGCTAGTGTTATTTCTATTGTAGCTAATCCAGTTAATCATTCTAGAATAAAGCACATTGATGTAAGGACCATTTTATTAGAGAACATGTTACAAATGGTACTATTGAGCTTATTTTTGTTCCAACAGAAAAATAATTAATTGACATTTTTACTAAACCTTTGGATGATGCAACTTTCACTAGACTTGTTGGTGAAATTGGAATGTTAAATTTTTTATCCTAAAGGCAAGAACTCAGCTAATGTGTTGCATCAGATTAATCTCTAATGAGTCAAAATTAATTTGATTTAATTAGAAATTAACTGGAATATGAGTTATAAATATTTTAGAATTCTTTGTATATTTATTTTTCAAAATTCAAAATTTTAGGTTGGAATTTTTCAAATTCTAAGAAAACTGTCTAAGTGTTAATTTATATTTTCAAATATGTGAATTTAACACAAGACATAATCAAAAATAATAAAAGTATATAGAGAACTGAGTTCTCGATAAGTCTAACTGACTTCTCGATAAGTCATTTTGAGACTTCTCGATGGAGTTCTCGATAAGCCATTTCCCTGACTTCTCGAAGGACTTCTCGACAAGCCTCACTTTGACTTCTTGATAAGTCATTGTAGAGATCTCAGTATATGTTAACTCATAGAGTTCTCTACAGGTACATACTTTTTAGACTTCTCGACAACTTATAGTTGAAATAATTTAAATCAATAAATTATTTCAGTAAAATACTTTTGATATAAAATCATTCTAATTTTATTTTGATTATCAAAATAAAAATTGGAAAATTCAGTCCATTTAGGACAAACTAGGTATTTATTTGACATCTCGATACGTCACTATCTAGCTCTTGATAAGAGTCAGGAAAGTGACATATCGATATGTATCTATTCTCACATGTGACTTCTCGATAAGCAAATATCAAACATTTATTTTTACTTCTCGAGAAGTCATCTACCTTTTACTATAAATACCCAAACATCTCAACATACACCTCTTTACGCCTTCGAGATTTCAAAGTGACCTAATTTCTGTAAATCCAAACTGTTTTCTCTCATTTCAAACTCTTTCTCTCTCAAATCTCTTACCCACTCAAATTCAAACACTTAAAATGGCATCAAACACTGTTAGAGCTTTTAGCCCAAAGGAGGGCACCAACTATCTTGTATTTACAGATGTTAACCAAACTCCTGATAGCTTCAAGAGCTTTGTGAAGTTCCTTTATGAAACATACTTTGCAGGTGCTCTAACTGCAAATCCAATTCTGTATTTGGATGTTCTCAGTGATTTCTAAAACTCATCTGTGATGAGGACAATAGTGCATGAGAACAAAGCTATATATATGGTGGTTAACTGCTCTATTCAAGGCCAACAGGTGGAGTTTTCTGAGAATGATGTCAATTTGGCTTTGGGAATCCCTACTGAAAACCTGGTGGAGGTCCCAACTCAAGAAGAGCTAGCTAAGTTCATGGACTTTATCAACTACAGTGAGAATATCAACTTGGCAAGCTTGAACAAGAAACATTTGAGGAGGGAATGGTCTTTCATGTTTGTCTCAATTGTGAGGGCCTTCACCTGCAGGAAGACATGGTATGACAATATTTCAAGTGTTGTTCAGAAGCCGGTGTTCTCCATGGGTCATAACAAACACCTCAATGTAGGACTTCTGATAATGGAGGAACTTAGCACCAGGCTCACAATGCCTTTGACATCAAGAGGTAAGGAAATAATTCTCCCTAGGTTTTTAATGTCTACTGTATTCCATAAAGTACAAGACATTCATTTACTTAATGGTATAGATAGAACACAAATAGGCAATTGTAAACAGGTGTCCAAAGTTTTATTTGGCTCACTTATTACAAAGAATAAGGTACCTGTAAGTCTTAGAATTACTCCATTTATGTTGGAGAGATTCAGGACTTATCCTTACCATATGCCTGATATGAGATCAAATGTTCAATCTAATACAATAACGGCTCATGTTCCTGTGGAAGAACAAACACGGGAACACCAACAGGGGCCTTCCCAAACTGAGACCGTTCCTTCTTTACCATTGGAAGCTAGGAAACCAACCACTTCATTCTCTCAAAAGGGTGAAGTGAGTAAAAAGAAGAGAAAGCAGGCACCCCTAACTGTTATTAATAAGAGTGGTGAGGATCAAACACATATTGAGTCTAACCTGGTCAAGAAACCAAAGAAGGCAAATAAATATGAGTTGACCACTTATTTGGCTACCTCTACATCCTCTCAAAAGGATGTAGTTGAAAAAGAGGGAATAAAACAGACTCTAGGGGCATCCTCTCAACAGGGTGTCTCTATTGAACAAAGCACTCTCCCTAGTGCACCTTGTAAAGAGTTTTCACCACCACTTAAACACATTCAAGTGTATGAAAGAAGAAATAAGAATGCCACACACACTGAGAGCACATCTTTTGAAGCTCCCTCTTCAACTATGGGGGCTGCCAACACTCACTTCTGAAATTATAAATATTATATCTAAAATTTCTCCTACATACAATGAAATACTTAAATCTAATTCTCAAGTGTTGCCAAAATCAAGTGACATGGTTCAAGAAACTGTGGTCACCACCCAGGAACCACATTCTGTTGGGGAGAGGCTACACTCTGGGGTAGACCTTGATGACACCAACACAAACACAAGGGTTTCATCAGTTTTTACTGAAGACCCTATGGTAGTCTCAACTACACCTTCATGTGCAAATCATTCTTCACATATTGAAAGTTTTGAGGGTAGTACTCCTGAGGGGGAGCTATCTAAATCCTCTCTAATTTGATTGAAGGTTCCTCATGAAGGGACAACTCCCCTCAAAACCCTAGCTGAGATTGCCTTATCAATTGAAGCTAGGAGTCCAATTGTCAATGATCCTGTCATAGGAGAGGCAAGTCAAGCACATTCAAGTGCCAATTCTTTGCAAGAAGAACAGGGGTTTGAGGCCATGGTACATGACAGTAACCTGGTCAAATCCCCTCCAATTTAATTGGAGGTTCTCACAAGTGGTGAAAAATACAATGTCACAACCACAGTACCTAATGTGAATTCAACTGTGATTCCAATCACAAGGTTACCTACCTTTTCTCTACCCTCCACATCAAACAAATCATACATCCCTTCAACATCAAACCCTTCTCAAAAAACCCTCACACCTTATCTCCCAGTTACTGCAGGATGCTCAGGCTCAACCAATAATAATGAATGACCTTTTGGTGGATCAACTTTCTGGCCTTGCCAACATTACCCCACAGCTTCTCACAAATGACATGTTTAATCATGACTATCAAGCAATTTTGTTGTCATACAAAGAAGATGTTGAAAAGTAGCAGCAGAAGATTGTGAATGAAGCTGAGCATGATGGGAATGTAGATGCTTGGTTAGACAAGGACTTCAGCTTGATCATGATGGGGTCTTGACAAGATTTAGAGAAGAATATGTCACTATCTTTGGAAGCAATGCCAAGGCTTTCAGTCCACAGGAAGTCTATGATGTTGTTACAGAAGTCTACAAAGCTCAACTCAAAGCTTTTCATCTCATAAGTAAAGCACTATAATAGACTCTAGACAGCCATCATGACAGGATAAGAAGATTGGTAAATACAAATTGGATGACCTTGTGCCAACTCAGGTGAAAATAAAGAATACATTCCAGAAATTTGCTGACCAAATGGCAAGGTTTGAAGTCACCAGTATGGAGCAGAGCATCAAAAATCTAAAACAATCATTTCTGGATCTGCATGAAGTTTTCCAGAATTACATTACAAGTAACAATGACACAAGGGTCAAACTGGATCAACTACATCAAGCTAGGTATGAACCATCAGCTCTTTCAATGGAAGGGATCAAAGAGTTAGTTCAAGCTACATTTGGTGCTCCTCTCTCTTCAAGCTCCCAACAACCACTTTCTACATCAACAAATCTTCATATTCAATATCTTCAACATCAAGTTTCCAATCTCCAAGCCACAAATGACTCACTCACAGCTCAGGTCAATGCTCTCACTTCTCTAGGGCAGAGTCAAAAAAATGACATCAGGACCCTGGTATACTCCCACAAACATCTTCAAATGCAGAATTCAGTTTCTTTGGGAGCTATCATGGGTGCCTTGAATATTCAACTACCTTCTCTACCTGAAGCTGTGAGGCCAGAAATTCCAAATCCACTACTCCTGCCTGCTAACAAGACTAAGGGGGAGATAGAAGCTAGAATGTAGCAGTCCAAGGAAGCTAGTAAATCTGCACAATATAAAGAGGCTGGAAAATTGATAACTCAATCTAATCAAAGCTCTACACATATATAAATCTCTCAAATTGTTGGAAAAGACAGACTACAGAAAGCTGCAAAAGGACCCTATCAAGACAAGGAGTTCAATAAACTATTAACAGTCCTAGGGATGTCTCTTCACAACAGCTACATAACTTATAAAAGAGCCTTGGCCAACAACATCAACTTCCTAAAAGTGGTAATTGTCAAAGTTGGAAACTTCCTGGAGAAAAGGATAGTTGCAAATGTCAATTACTGTGGCTTGAACAGGTGTCTTCAGGTGTCTCTCTCAGCTCTTCAAATAATGAAAGCATCTGAGCTGGATGTAATTATTGACAGAGTTAATCCAGTTATTCCAGAGGACACCCAGTTGCTCAAAAAACTTAAGAAGGTATAGATAGATGCTTTTCATAAGCCTGTCTCTATCCAAACAAAGGGGTGACCTACATCTGTCCACATACCAAAAAGTGCAAGTACTTCACAGTTCCAAAGAATTGTGTAAGAACAAATCTGAGATTGATTATGACTCTGAAAACTGATCTCAAGTCCAAGAAGAAAAATAAAGTTGAAGATGAGGAGATGATCAGAATATTGGGGAGATACCTACAGAATGCTAAAACCATATTGCCAACTACTCAATTCAACACAAAAGATGACAAGGATGATGATGAGCAGAAGAATGATGAGCAAAACCCTTCTGGCTCAAATCCAATTCAATATATCAAGGCAACTAGAAGCAAAGTAGAAGAGAAGAAAAGGGATGATAAGAAGAGGGGAGATGAAAGGAGAAGGAAGAAGAGGGAAGTTGGTGAAGGTACCAAGAAAAATTTCCTACCAATCCAAATCTCACAAACTCAACCCATTAAGCCTGCAAGCTCAAACACTCAACCACTTTCAACCTCTAAGCCTAAACTCTTATATAAACAAACTGCAAGCACCTTACTCAAAATACCAATCACTTCTAGCTAAACCACCTTAAAGAAAATCTCAAACCTACCTTCATTCAAGCCACCAATCAAGACTCATTTCAGGACTGTTGGGAGAAAACCAAAGAAGCTGCAAGTTGGTCAGGGGATTATCTGGAATTGATTTAACCAGGCTGATTTTCTACCTTTAAATTGGTGCATCATAGATGATGACTACTTTCAACAATTATCTGAAGAAATGGTCAAAATCTGGGTTGTATCATTGAGAGAACTCAGAATTTATTATCAGGATGGCTTCTTCACTCTACTTGGAAGGATAATGGATACACTTTTAACCACATAATTTAAGAGGATGATTAGCTTAATGAAGGACATGGACACAAGTACAAAGGCATGGAAGGTTGTGATGTGTGTATGGCTGAAAGAAATGCAAAAGCAATGGCTGAAAAGGAAGAAAGAGATAGAAAGTATGTAGAAGAAATTCCTATATTTGAACAGAGATCAAATGAGCTCAAGGCAAAGGGGATGAGTAGAATTTCTAAAGATGGACATTTTTTGAACATACAAGTTTGCAGATTCTCAAGATTCAGAGTAGGTTACTTAAATGATTACACATTAAATGAATGGATCAAAATGGTAGAAGTCTTGAGAGGGACACAAATTATTGAAGGACCCAATGTGCTTATAAATCTCAAGGATCTCATTAGAAAAGAACCAGACTATGAAGATTTCACCTAGTTGTTGTACTATTGAACTAATGTAAATTACTCAATGTATAAATAGTGAAATTTGTCAAATCTATCAATTTTTATGTACTTTATTTTAGCTTGAGGTTAGTCTTGTTATCAAGCATGAATTTATGATAAGAAATCTTCTCACAAATTGGGGGAGTTTGTTGTGCAAGACATGTCTATACAATAACAAGACTATGTCAATTTGACAACCCTAATATTTAGTTGTTTGATAATCAACTTTATATTTTGTATTATATTACTTGAGTCTGTAAAATGGTTAGAAGATTAGACTGGAGTATTTTTCTGTAAATAGTTCAAGCCTAAGGAATAAACTCTGGAAGAAGATCAAGTTAGATGATGCCTCAGAGAAATGATACAGAAGCTTGGAATTGAATAAATGTATTTTATAAAAAATGTTCTAAGTCAAGATATTGATAAGTCACAGATAAAGCAATATAGAGAAGTCATATTCAATCCATTTATCATTCGGATCTCCCTTTTCGGATCGGATAATTTTCAGGCCCAGTAAAAAGGTCCTGGATCGGATTCCCGCCCGCTCCATTGACGGGCCTGATCCGTGCTCTAACCAACTATAAAATTGGAATCAAACCCATAGCTTCGATTGCATATTTTAGGGTTTCACGGTTCACAACTTTACATTGTTGTTTCATTCTTCACACACACTCAGCAGCTCCCAAGATGGTTCGTGTTTCTTTTTCCTACAATCTTGTTTACAACGTTGTCATTTTGTCTGAACTTTTGTAAAATATGCTAATTCTATTATCAATTTGACAGGCTTTGTCTAATGATATCGATTTGTTGAACCCACCAGCTGATGTTGATAAGAGGAAGCATAAGCTTAAGCGTCTCGTTCCAACCCCCAATTCTTTCTTCATGGTACAAGTTTTTATGTTATTTGTGTGTCTCTTTAATTTTTATATTCTTTATTATGATGGAGTCTTGATTCACAGCTGTTACAGCGACATTTGTTAATTACCACCGTTAAGTAATACGTGTAAAGTAGGGTTTTTGGTGCGTAAATTAAGCGATATGTTATGTTTTATAAACCCGATATGTTATGTTTTATAAACCCTATTTTTTGTGACCACAACCCTATTGTATATATATATATGTAAGTAATTCTCTGTCTGATGATTTGTTGCTGCTTTGTTATGTCAAGGATGTGAAATGCGAAGGCTGCTTTAACAGGTAAGCTCTTGTAACTGTTTGTTTTCACGGGTTTTTTTAATTTAATTAGGCTGTTGGGACTTGGGATGTGAAAGGGTTGTGTTTGAGGTGGATATTGATTTATATTATTTGTTAAAATTGCAGCACCACTGTGTTCAGTCATTCTCAGACTGTTGTGGTGTGCGGGAACTGCCATAAGTTGTTATGCCAGCCAACTGGTGGTCGTGCAAGGCTTACTGGTGGTCAGTTGGTTTAGAGATGAAAATAAACTACTTTGGACTTGCGTATCTTTGGATGTTGGTTTAAATTGATGCGGAAGAGTTTATTAAAAAATTATTAGTATTCTGTACTTTGATACTTTAATTCCTGTAGTTGGATAACTTTTGTTTGGAGGTTTATTGCTTAGGAATTTTGATGGCAGTAAAGTATTACGTGCGTGTCGCTTTCTATCTCGTTGATCAGTTTTTCTTTTCTTCAAATGTCTTTTGCTTATTTAAATGTCTTGCAAAGTATAAGGCTGCATTTTATAGTCAGGAGTAGTAGGATAAATTGTTGATCTGACTATAAGATTTTGTGACAGCAAGTATTGCGAGTTGTATCTGCATTAATCTGTTGAAGTGATTTAAGTTGATAAGTTTGAGGTTGTTTGTAAATACATATGGCTTAGTTAATTTTTCCTCTTTTGATAAACAACTTAATTGAGAGGAAAAATGTTCAGTTTCCAAGATCAACAATTTGTTACTTGGAATCAGAATTTGTGCTTGTTATCTAGTTTGTGGTTTGAATTCTTTATTCCAGAACATTTTTGAGCTTGACTTGGATGGTTTTCTTGATGCTTCTTCAGATTAAATAATGCCGATTCGGTTACTATGCCAAAACTGTACTGGACAGGTCATTAACATTCTCAATCAACATCTTGTACTTGGAAAATAGGCACAGCACATCATCTAAGTGTCTGAATTCAAATTGCAAGCCACCCATGTGACTTAGAGATGGGGAACATGTTTGCTCCAAACAATGAGATACAGCTTCACAGACAGTTTTGGGCTTCCTTTTGACCAAAAAACAAAAGAAAATACTCAGACAATGCAATAATGCATGACTGATCCAATCGGATCTGTTGGCCACTCCCCCTTATAGAGATGAAAAGTAAAACAATAACAATAAATAATGGCTACTAGGTGACTTAAAGCGGGGAGAGCTCAGTTGTGCTGAGCTTGCTAAATTCTCTGGTCTAGGTGGAATGTGGAGTGATTGATCAACTTCAATATTGTCTCTCCTTGATGGTATGCTCTCATGTTTCAGAAGTGGCTGATGCACCAGTCGCCTACCTTGCTGGCTAAGAGAGTTGTTTTTGCAGAAGGCTTCAACCACCAAGGTTCCCAGCGCCCAGATACCTGCGCCCGGTCTTTGGAACCTTTTCTTGTCATCATCAACATGGATTTGTCCACCGGATAAGATCTTTAGAATAACCTTTTCTAACCTCCTCCGACAAAGTTGAATCAGTAACATCCTTATCCACCAGCTCATTTGTGCAATCCATCTCTTGTGTATCAAACCGTTTGAACATGTCCACAATTTTTTGTTTAGTTGCATCATTAGGTTCCAACTGTTAGAACTCTTCCACTACATTATCTCTTATAAAAGATTCAGTGCAAGATCGACTATGAGACTTGTGGCAATGAAGATGAGAATTACACTGCTCGTGCTTGGCTCGCTAGAACATGCATATCTACTTGGTAAAGAAAATATAGTATTGTATAGATTGCTATATTAGCTATATTTTGATCTCAAAATCCATCACAAAATCAGAAAATATTATAGCTGTGAAATGAAACCTCTAGTTCCCAACCTTTTAACACGACAAACAATCATTTCCAAAAAAAAACAAACAATATGAATGCAGTTCTTTAGAAGGATTATATCAGGAGCTCAGACCTCTTAAAATTATCAATCCAGACGCCCATCTTCCAAACATATAAATCTCAAAGAAAACATTGCAACTATAGTTGATCACTTGATGCTACAATTTCATAGCTTTCAAAAGATTACACCCATTACCACAGGCAGCAGTTTTGAGATATATGCAAATCATCTTTGACTCAACTTGGCAACCATGACTTAACTTGGCAACCAGAACACTAGAAGCCTTATACTTCCCAAAAATGTACCGTGATATGCTCTTGAACAGCTTAGCGCCGAAAGGCATTGCCTTCACCGACTTGAGATCTTCCCTGTGAATAATGTGCCCGCCGTCGTACACTTTCACCTATTGAGGAGCTTCCCCCCTTTTCAGCACCATACACACTTCTTGTAACATCATCTAAGAAATTTCGCTTATCATGTCCTTGAGTAACTTCACGAGCATCATCCTCCTCCGCTTTTTTTAGACGTTTCCATCTCTGCTCTTCATGAAGCTCGGCATCCATTTGCATCTCCTTCAATTTAGCAGCTCTCTCTTCTTCCGAAAGTTTTACAGGATTTCTCCGATTTCTAGAGATTGAACCATGCCTTGACCCTGTCTCGGAAACATTACGATTTCTTCCGTCTCCCTCTCTTCTGGCATAATCAGAATCTGCCAACCCCTTGTGATTGTATTCTACAGGTGCAGATTTTTCCTGTCGGGAACTTTTTTCAATGGTGCCTCCAGATAAGGTAGTAGATGATGGTTCTTTGTATTTCGACTCCCTGTGTGATTTACGATCTTTGTGAACAGCTTTACTCGATTCATATCCTGAATCTGAAGATGCTTCATTTAACCGGTCACTGTGTTTCCTCTCACGTTTTTTAGAAACCATTTTATCTCCCCTTTCTGCAGTGGCATCTTCCGAGTGAGAATGGTGCCCCGATGACGAATACTTTTTATGCTTTGACTTTTTATGTTTCTTTCCATGTTCTTTCCTATCTGCAGACTTCTTATGTTTCTTTGCTTGGACCTGAAACATAAAATTAATGTACTAAATTTAGCAAAAAAAATATGAGAGGACACTAAACTTAAATTGGAGGACACTAAACTTAAATTGGTGAGTCGAACAGGCATTTCATATATATTAGACTCTAATAGCTGACTACGTTCTAGGAGGTAAATACCATAAATGCTTTTTTCTCAGCAGCAAATCAATACAAAGATATGAAATGATGTAAGATTCTGAAAACAATACAAATCAATACAGAGTAGTCGAAGAAGTAGCCAAGAGATCCAATGATAGTAAACAGTTCAAAACTCAGTAGTCATGTCTAATCAATAGAGACTAACAGTGGCAAGTAATCAGGGTAATACCAGTATTAACATTCAGAGTGTGAAAGATATTAACTAACTTAAAAGGTATCTTTAAATGATCCAGATATAGAAGCAATGACATGTGCTGCCAATACACAACTATCAATTAATTAAAAATTTTGAGTCTAAAAAATTTTAAGTCTAGACATCCTTGGCTTCCAAAATTCTTGTTTTGAGTACCTTACAACTCATTTTCTTTACTGGTATTAAAAAATGAAATTGGGAGAATTTGGGTTTTTTTTGGATTCTTAATTACTTATCTTGCATGATTAATTTTGACATGATCATATTTTTATTATAATTGTTCATTTATAATTCATGCTGTGATTCCCCAGTCCAAAAGAAGTACAGGGTCCCATGTCACTATTCTTCAAGAATACAGGACCCCACACTCCAATACCCAGTCCATGCAACATAGTTTGGTACTATACAAAGTTTGAAAAAGGTTATAGGGCGATAGCTGAGGCGTCAAATAGTTTAGAAGAGCAAGGCAACTTCCATTTTAGAAAGACAGGGAAGCCCTCCCTGTCACTCCTTTCTAGCTTTATAAAAAATCGATAAGAATTAATTGCCGAGACATATCCTTCAAACGGAGTTACAAGAGCAAGTCATATCTAAGTAAGGCAGCCCATTAGTTTATCATTAAAAATTTCCGTTCTAATGATTTTATCTTAACTCAGTTTATTAACACTAGTACAATCAATGCCACCACACAACCATTCTAGAAAATTAGTAAACACCCAAGGAAAATAACAACACATAACTAAACGTAACAAACCCACCCCAACCGCCGCACCGGAGGAATCGCAAAAATTAGAACAAGCAAACTGGGAGGGGCAAATGGAAGAAAAAAGAAAGAAGCTATGGGAAGAAACGAGAGAGCTAAGCTTAGGAACAACTCCACATATCCCCCGTCTTGAAACCCCACCAACCCCTCTTGAATTCCTCCGTGATTACGTTTCCCCAAACAAACCCTTCATCATCTCCTCTTCCGCAAACTGCCCCTGCCCAGCCACCACTCTCTGGTCTTCTCCTCACTACCTTCTTAATACCCTCTCTTCTTCCCTGTTTCCCTCCACCTCACTCCTTCCGGCTATGCTGATTCCTTCACCCCCATTTCCCCTCATTCCCTCTGTTTCGCTTCCCCCCATGTCGAAAACCTCGCCTTTTCGGAGGCCCTTTCTAAAATTAAGAATTCGGCTTTGGGTGAAAATTGTGCGGTGGCTTATGCTCAGCACCAGAATGATTGTTTGAGGCTAGAGTATTCTGCTATTGCTGCTGACATTGAGGATCATATTGGATGGGCTACCGACGCGTTGGGGTGTAAACCTGAGGCTGTTAATTTGTGGATTGGGAATGAGTTTTAGTAAGACTCTGGATCACAAATTATGTCACCTAAGGAAAGAGCTTATAGCAATGGTACAGCTGTCAAGAGGTACTCCTACTTAATGAGCATGAACTTTGTTGTCTAATAATTAAAATGCTTTTACAATTCTTAACCTATCAGGTGGGTAGCTTTTTTAAGCATTACTAGTTAATAATATTGGAAGGGCTAACAGCATTTCAAAATCTATAAAACTGAAGAAAAACTAGCAGCGGACTGTGAGGACATTTTCAACCTGGTAGAAGTGTAAGACCTGGTAGGAATTGTCAGAACTATAGCAGTAGCTAATTAGTTGGTTATCAGGGGTCATTTGAGTCGCTACATTATTATTAGTTAGTGAAGGAAAGGATACAGTTGTAATATTACCAGAAAAATTAAGCAAAGCATACTTTAGAGCTATAACTGTTTATCATTAAACATTTCGGTTCCTAATGATTTTATCTTACTCAGTTTATTAACACTAGTACAATTAATGCCACCACACAACCATTCTAGAAAATTAGTAAACCCCCAAGGCAAATAACAACACATAACTAAACCTAACAAACTCACATTTGTAATAACATCAAGACAAATAAAAATTACCGAAAGCTACTTTAAAGCTGTAACTGTTTCTCATTAAAGATTCCGTTCCAAATGATTCTATTAACTCATTTTATCAACACTAGTCCAAATATTGCCACCACACACAACCATACTATAAAATTAATAAACACCCAAGGCAAATAACAACACATAACTAAACGTAACAAACTCACCGATTCTCGAATCATGGCCATCTGAACAGGATTATTCTTAACCCGAGCAAGCGCCTCCTGCTCACGTTGCCTAATCAAAAGCAAAGGATCGGAATGCAGCTTCCTCCATGCATCATTAGCCGACTGTGGCTTATCCTCAAACAACGCTCCCGGAACAACCGGTTTGGCACTAGTGGAAGCAGCCACATCAGGCTGAGCACTAGGCAAAGCCTCAAGTGACTTAAACCCATCGGACTCACTCGCCTTACCAACCGCCAATCCAGAATCATACAAAAAATCTAATCTCTCTTGCTTCCTACACACCAAACAAAAAAAGCCCTAATTAATGAAAACCCTAATTAATTTCAATTAAAAAGACATAGCAATTAAAATAAAAAAGGTTGAATTGAGTGGGCCTAATTGAGAAGAATGGGCTTACGGAATGAGGCCGGCCTGTTGTTGGAGAAGACGAAACTCGGAGCGTTCGCGTTCTTCGTGGATTTGTTTACGGAGCTCTTCGAGTTTTTTGTCCTCGGCGTCGCGTTTCTGCTCGGCTTTCCAGACGTTTTCGATGTTGCGGAGACTTCCGGTGTGCCATCCTTTCTTGTTTAAAAACTTTAATCCCATCGCAGCCTTTATTGATCGATTTCTGATCTGTGCTGAATCACAGCCTTTATGTTCTGTATAATATATTCTTGTGTAATTCACAAACTTGCTTCTTTAATAGTCCTTTATCAATAATTAAACAATTGTTCCACTATAAAAAGTTAAAAAAAAACAATTGTTCATATTTACTTCTTTTTTTAAAAAAAAAATTACTTTCATAATTTTTAAATTTTATAAATTCATTTTATTGTTTTTAATATACATATATATGGTTACTTCTAATTTTATTTTAATATTATTTTTGTTTTTAAAATTTTATTGTAATATTGTTAAAACAGATTCGCAAATATTGAAAAATATACATATGTAAAAATAAAACAAAATTAAAATTATATATAAAAAATATCTAATCATATTTTATTTATTATTTTATCAATATGTCATATTTTGATCGGCAACTTCAACACATAGCAAACCTACTGCTATTAATACTAATCTTATAAGCATTCACAAAACAACACTTCTTGACATGATCATAAGAAACAATAAATTGACCAACAAGAACAAACCGTATCACCAAAACTCCCTTACTCATGTCTGCAATCCCGTGAACGGAAGCGTCTTGCATGATTGCAAGGTCTGTCTTGTCTTTATGGCAAGTTTCTGAGTATATCGTATGAATATATTCTTTAAAGCTTTACAAATCTTTACAAATCTCTCTCATACTAGTATAATAAACTAATACCTATATCATTATATAGCGTATGGTATAATCAGTTTTATTTTTTCAAAGAAATGAATTCGTCGGATACAAGTTTGGAGGAATTGTATGCAAGGCTCGCATTGGAGGATGGAGACGATGGTGGAGTTGTAGTTGCTGATTCAGAAGTGCAGCCACAGAAGATTACGTATGTATTGGTGGGACGCTTCATGACTGAGAAAAACATAAATTTTGCTGCAATGCAAAATGTCCTTGCATCTCTTTGGAGACCAAAGGAGGGTATGGATGTGCATGATATAGGAGGGCATCGTTATACATTTGTGTTTTATCATCAATTGGATCTTCAGAAAGTTATGGATGGAGGTCCCTAGACTTTTGAACAGAATCTTTTGGTGTATCATAAGCTACAGGAGAATGAAGATCCTCATCTTGTTAAGCTGAATAGCATTGATATATGGGTCCAAGTGTATGACTTGCCACAGGGATTTATATCTGATAACATTCTTATGAACATCGGAAATTTTGTGGGCACATTTATAAAGGCTGATCCTACAAATATTACGGGAGGGTGGACACAGTATAAACGTGTTAGAGTAACAATGGAGTTAGAAAAGCCGTTGAAACGTCGTATGAAAATCAAAAGGGAGGGAGGGGAATGGAGTTGGGTCAATTTCAAATATGAAAGATTAAGTACCTTTCGTTTTGTTTGTGGTTTGATAGGACATTCTGATCGTGATTGTGGAATAGTATATGCAAACCCTGAGAAGGAGATAGTTCGAGAATACGGAGTAGGGTTAAGAGCACCAACGAGAAATATGAAAAATCAGAACCTGGGGGCGAGATGGTTGAGAACTGGGGGAGAATGGGGAACAAGTGGGAAGGAGAAACAGCCGTCGACCACCGTGAACGGCGGGAACAAAATGGGGGCGCAATTTATGGAGGTAGATGGCAAAATACGCGAAGTTACAGGAGGAGATGGGGGGATAAGAGTTGTATAGCGGGATCAAGGGGAAAATTCAAAAAATAACAATTTCAAAAATCAAAAGGAGATAAATACGGAAGTTAATAGTGGGGAGATAGCAACAGTTATGGATCCTAAACGGAGAAGGATGGATAATGAGGATAATATGGAAAGTGATTTGAATGATATCTCAAATGGGCCTGCAAATTTGAGTGGGTCAAAAAACTTGCGAGAGGCGGGTCCTGTTCCACAGGCCCGCCTAAACCAATGAGTCTTATTGCTTGGAACTGCCGTGGTTTGGGTAGGGCACGGACAGTTCGTTTTTTGAAAGAAACTACCCAGCAATTAAAGCCTTCTTTTATTTTTTTGTCTGAAACATTAGCTAATAAAGATAGGGTGGATGCAGTTCGACGAGAAGTAGGTTTTGCAGGATGTGTAGTAGTCGAAGCTAGAGGGCATAGTGGGGGAGTGGCTCTTTTGTGGAAGAATGAAGGAGCTTGTGTAGTAAAGGAAGTGAATACACATTTTATTGATTTCGAGGTTGAAAATGATCAGGTTGGACGGTGGAGGTATACGGGTTTTTATGGATGCCCGGAGAGATCTCAACGAAGGGAATCATGGGGTATAATTAGAAGCTTGGCAGCTAAATCAGACCTACCTTGGTGCATTATTGGCGACTTTAATGATCTCATGTGTATAGGAGAAAAAAGAGGTGGGGGGGATCACCCTCGGTATTTGCTAACTGGTTTTGCAGACGCGGTTTGTGAATGTGGTTTGACTGATCTGGGTTTTGTTGGGGAAAAGTACACATGGGAAAAATCTAGAGGAACAAGCAACTGGGTTCAAGAAAGATTGGATCGGGGTCTAGCTACTCAGGATTGGCGTAATCTGTTCCCGCTAGCAGAAGTGCAGGTGCTTGAAGTAGCAACCTCTGATCATTTACCACTTCATCTGCAACTGAATAAGAAAGTCTATGTACCGCGAGGAAGACGTTTCAAGTTTGAGAATGTGTGGCTAAAGGAGAAAGATTGTATTAATCTGGTACAAACTAGTTGGAATCATTCTGAGGGAAAAGAGATATTGGAGAAGATACATTACTGTTGTGTGAAGCTTGAGGAGTGGGGTGGAGGAGTTAGTCAAGAATATAAAAGAAAACTGGATAGCTGTCGTATTCAGATGCGTAAGCTGAGAACCCGTCGTGATTTTGCTGGTGCTCGAATGTATAATGCAGTTAGGTGGGAGTATATGAATTTGCTGAAGAAACAAGAGGTCTATTGGAAGCAGCGTGCCAAGCAGTTTTGGCTACAAGAAGGGGATCCAAATACGAAGTTTTTTCACAGGAATGTATCAGTGCGGAAGAAACAAAATTCAGTCCAGAAAATTAAAGATGAAGATGGAATTTGGCGAGAAAATGTGGAGGAAATACAGGAGGTTGTTGTTACGTACTTTAACAATTTGTTTAAGTCTACGGGAGAACATGATAGACTTACGGATAGAGAAATTGTGAACCAGGTGACAGTAGAAGAAAATGAGGCATTAGTATCACCAGTTACAATTGAGGAAGTAAAAGAGGCAGTGTTTGCGATGCATCCGGACAAATCACCTGGCCTAGATGGATTAAACCCAGCATTTTTTCAGACTTTCTGGAATATAGTTGGAAGGGATGTATTTAAATTCTGTAAAGACTTCATGGTTACAGGGGAGCTGCCATCGGGGATAAACAAGACTCTTGTGTGTTTAATTCCGAAAGTGAAGGTTCCACAAGTAATGGGTGAACTCAGACCTATAGCATTGTGTAATGTGTTGGTACGTATTCTTTCAAAGGTATTAGCAAATCGTCTGAAACCGTGTCTGACCTCATTAATTTCTGATAAGCAGAGTGCATTCATAGAAGGTCGATTACTAACAGATAATGCCTTGATTGCTTTTGAAATTAACCATTATATGAAGAGACATACGCAAGGAAAATCTGGTATTGCGGGATTAAAAATCGATATTTCGAAAGCATATGATAGGCTTGAATGGGGATTTATTCGAAGTATGATGGAGAAGCTTGGATTTAATGAGATATGGATTAGTAGAATTATGAAATTGGTCCAATCAGTTACATATAGTTTTCTCCAGAATGGTCTTATGTTTGGTGAAATTGTTCCACAAAGGGGGGTACGTCAAGGTGACCCCATATCACCATATATATATATATATATATATATATATATATATTGTGTGCAGAGGGCTTAAGTGCTATCATTCGACGAAATGAGGAGGTAGGATTATTGCATGGGTGTACTATTGCAAGGGGGGCACCTACTATTTCACACCTTCTTTTCATGGACGACTGCTATTTCTTTTTCAGAGCAAATGGGTCTGAGGCAAGTATCATGAAGAACATACTTAACAGATATGAGAGGGTCTCAGGGCAGAAGATTAATTATGAGAAATCTGGTATTACGTTTTCTCCAAACACCGGTGAAGGATGCCGAAAAGATGTATGTGATCAGTTGGGGGTTAGGGAACAACAGAATCCAGGGAGATATCTGGGGATGCCTATGGTGGTAGGAAGAAACAAAAATGCAGTGTTTTCTTTTTTTGCTGGATCGAGTGCAACAAAAACTCCAAGGCTGGCAGAATCAAACTCTTTCAAAAGCAGGAAAGGTTCTTTTGCTTAAAACAGCGGCTCAGGTAATTCTGAACTTCTGGATGAACATGTTTCTGATTCCTTTAGATGTATGTGATGGGATAGAGAAGGCTATGAATGCATTTTGGTGGGGAAATGACGGTTCAAATAAGGGTGTTAAGTGGATGTCGTGGGAGAGATTATGTGCAATTAAAGATGATGGTGGGCTGGGTTTTAAGAGGTTACGGAGTTTTAATGTGGAGATGCTAGCAAAACAAGCGTGGAGGCTGGTAAATAATGTGAATCCTCTTGTAACGCAGCTAATGCGTGCTCGTTATTTTCCAAATGGCGAATTCCTAACTGCTAATATTGGGAATAACCCGAGTTTTGTGTGGAGAAGCTTACTTGAAGCCCAGAATGTAATTAAACAAGGATGTCGACGTCGTATAGGAAATGGGTTAAGTACTAAAATCTGGCATGTTCCATGGCTTCCTTGTTTAGAAAATGGGTTTGTGACAACTGAAATGCCAGAGGATTTGGAACATGGAATAGTACAGGGGTTGTTGACTGAGAATCAGGAGGGATGGGATGACGAACTTCTTGATGATATTTTTAATGAGAGGGATAAGGAACTTATTCGAAAAATTCCAATATCAAGAAGGCAGCCAGTAGATAATTGATTTTGGATACTGGAGGAGACGGGGGATTTTACGGTTAAAAGCTGTTACCGAAGATTGATAGGGGAAGCAGATTGTGTTGATAAAATGTTTTGGAGGAAATTATGGAGATTGAAACTGCCTGGTAAGGTTTTGAACTTAATTTGGCGTGCTTGTCGAAGTTGTTTACTAACGGCTGCTGCTTTAGTTACAAAGGGGGTCCAGATAAATACTATGTGTTCGTGGTGTCATATGTATGTGGAAGATGATATTCATGTTTTGTTTCAGTGCTGTTTTGCTCGTGAGGTTTGGGAGAAAGCTGGTTTAACAAGCCTACTTACTGTGTTCCCAGATGATAAAGTGCTGGATGTGTTGAGAAGAGTGTTTCAGCTAGGTAATAACGAACAAATACTGATGGTTGGTTTATTATGCTGGACTCTCTGGCAGCGACGAAACAGCTGGGTATGGAATAGATTAAATATGTCCAGCTTTGGAGTAAGGTCTAGGGCATATAGCATGTTACAGGAGTGGCAAAGAGCTAGAGAAGAAGGCAGTGTATGTACAATGCAGCAACTACAAGTCAGTCGAAAATGGTGTAAACCACCTCCAGGTTGGCTGAAAATAAATACTGATGCAGCATGTATGCCGGGATCGAATCAAGTGGGGGTGGCCTGTGTTATCAGAGATGAATGGGGAAATTTTCTCCGAGCTAGAAACAAGGTAATTTAAGGAAGTTTTCAGGTGCGAGAAGCAGAAGCTATAGGACTTAAAGAAGCTATACTGTGGACAAAGGAGTGGAGGGGGAACCGATGTGTTTTTGAATGTGATGCGAAGGTACTAGTTGAGGCAGTTAATGGAGGTCGAGGAAATACATATTTTCATACGATTGTGGAGGACTGTAAAGATATTCTTAAACACTTTGATGAGGTGTTAGTGTATTACACACATAGATCTGCGAATAATGTAGCTCATACCTTGGCACGGACGACATATTCTATGTCAGGTCTTACGGAGTGGAATGTCTCTGCTCCGGAATTTATCGTTTGTATGATTAATTCTGAGAAGTATTAATGCAAGTTCGTTTTATCAAAAAAAATAAATAAATAAATTGACCAACAAGATAATCTCTAATTACTTCATCAAACTCCAAAATCCCGTAACCTGAGACGCTCAAACAACGCTTCATGCATATCAAAATCAAATCTTTTTTATGGGATAAAATTATTTACCGGTGGAACCTTTTATCTTATCTGTGTGGAACCAGAAATCATGTAACAGAGTCTTTTTAAGTAGGTTTTTCTTGATCAATATGATTTTTATCTTATTTTATAAATCATAGTTAATTATCCTAAAGAGTACACTTTTAATTTTGTAACCGTTTTTCTCTGACCATTCCTCTTCGTCTCCCTTTATTTTCTACACTTTTATGCATTGTTTCATTATCCACATTTTATACACATTCTTTATCCGACTAGTTTATATCCCGTGCTTTGCACATGGGGAGCTCAAAAATTATTTAATAAAATAAATAAATAAATTTATAATTTAAATTGAATAATATGATTATGAAAGATTAAATTATCTATATAATAAGTGTATTACATCTACATATTATGATAAATTTATTTAAGAACTACTTTCGTTACATATGTTAATTTTATGTTATATATTTTATGAGATTATTTCTATAAATAGAACTATTAAAATTTAAACTTTACTTCAAATTTGTATTAAAAACTTACCATAAGTGGTTTTCAAAAAAAAAAAAACTTACCATAATAACACAATTCATATTTAAAATTGTATTGTAAAGTTTCTATAATTAAAATGGGTCATAATAATTAAAATAGGTCATAATAAGTATATGGATCTTGTATGAACCTAATATGGATACCAAACCTAAAAATGGATAGTCCACTGGGTCAAATTAAAGTTAAAAATCATATCCGAACCAAAATTTGGATACCAAACCTTAAGAAAGGGTTATCCAGTAATTTATAATATATAGATTGGGTGAATTTCGATTCCTGATATCAAAATCTAAAATCTGCAACTTGCGAATAATACCATGGTCTAAAATTTATTTCGACGCTTTTCAATGTAAGTGATCATATTTTTGTCTGTAACATTCGGGACATAGCGTGTAATTATTTTTATTGATAAATAATTATTATGTGACTATTATATGATTTTTGGTGAATTATCTGATGATTGGTGTGGTTATGTCGATGCTTATATGTGGTAAAGTATAAGTATGATAATTTTATTACGTCCAGAATAAAATACAGGTAGTTATGGTATTTTCCTGGTAATTTTTGGAGTGATATATGATTTTATAATGATTTATGAATTTATTAATTATTTTCTGAATAATTATAAAACTATTTTATTAAACCGGGAATCGTCCAACTTCAACCGTTTTTACAACCCGAAACTCTTCCGAAAACTCCTTCCTAACCTAATCTGATAATTCCGGACATTTTTCGTGTTTTGACTTTTTTGATCCGGATTACGGTTTAACCCGTACGCGTCCCGACGCAAAATTTTCGATACGATAATCATTTCGATAGATCAACAAAACCTGTATTTTCAAAAGACGGGATAATATTACATTATTTTCGTATAAAGTGTTTTATAAAAAACCCGGTTCAGATAATTATCCAATACGGGTGATAAGTGGATTTTATATCCTCATGGAATGCTTTATTATAAGCTTAAATTGGTGTTTTAGACTCAAGTTGTTGGTATTTTGATGTGTTTTTGTGTTATTGCATTTCAGGTATCAGTTATACGAAGAAAAAAGCTTTTAAAGGAAATATGATAAAAAGTGATCAAATTTGGAAGCCAAGGCCATTGTCAAGTTGTAGAGAATCTCGTTAGCTTCGCGTGGGCAGTTGAATCGCCTAATTCTGACGAGTAGAACTCAAGTTATGGCCAAAACAAGATTCATCAGAATTTTTTCCAGAGAAGCTGTCTGAGCGCCCGCTCAGGAGAGCTGAGCAGCCGCTCAGGGCGCGGCTGGTCGCTGATTTCGCTGAAAAAGCTTTTTTTGAGTGGAATTTGACGATTTTAAGGGTCCAGGTCCACTAGGGGCGTATATATACTTAAAAAAAGGGTTTTCATCATCCGGGAAGATTGGGATACCAAGGAGAAGACCTAGAAGCACAGAACAACTCCGAAAAAGAAGATCTTGTTTTCAACTTATGATTCTTTAAATTAGTTATAACTTTGGATGCTCGTTTTCGTTCTTGTTGAACCTAGATCTCGTTCATTCATACTTTAATTATTATTCAGTTTATTAAGACCTTGTTTTATACCATGCTTTCATTGGAAACCATGGTGACGATGAGTTCAATTATGGGCTAATCGTTGTCATGGGGTTCTAGCGAATTTACTTATGGATTTCAATAATTAATTTGTTTGGATATCTTGGTGTGTGGTGATTGATTGATATCCTAGTATTGGTTGTGCTTATTCGTCTTATGTGCGTAGCTAACATATAAGATAGCGTGTTAATCTCTATTGAAGCGACAGTGAATATAGAGGTTTAGAACTTGCCATGCTAGCATAGGTTCATGTATTGTATGCATGATTAGTAGGTAACTCTAACCGTTTTACTTGCCCTGTGTAATCATGATAGATAACTTGTGCTTAAACCGTTATGTTGTCAAATTCTATAGACATATAGGGTCTCAATATAATTGGTGCATATTCAGCTTCTATCTCTTTTGTGGATGTCTGGTAGAATGGTACTCGTGCAACGAAAGTTGGCGTTTATTAGTTTCGTGTTATTGGGAACGAAAAGGCTATTGAATGAAGTAGTAATGAAGTTAGAATCCCATGTTTGTCATATATAGTAATTCAACCTCAATTCTCTTAGTTAATGTTATTTAGTATAATCTCTTAGTTTAATAAAAACTCAATTTGTTATTTGTCTTAGCATTGAGCGATAACCATACATTGTTGCATAGGTGCATAAATTAAACTTAACCTAAATCAGTCTCTGTGGGAACGAATCTGATTTATATCTTATACTACTTGCGAACGCGTATACTTGCGTGAATATTAGCGCGTGTTTTCGCCCTAACAACGGGTATCAAATCAGATCGTTTTTGCAGTTACTTAGCGGCTAAGTAACTAATTTATCGATCCAATACGATCCAACGGGTATTATATATAATTTTTTTATATATAACTATAAATACCATTATCTATTATTTAATTACTATTTAATTATAAAAAATCAGAAAAATAAATAAAAATTCTGAAAATTCTCTGAAAATTGTTCTTGGTGTTCTTGAGAATCAAAGCATGATTTTGAGGTGATCTGGAAAGCAAAATCTTGATATTTGTAACCAAATCGAAGCTCTCGAGGAGCTCTACAAGATTATATCATCAAATCATACCTCAGGTTGGTGGTGTTAGATATATTTGATAATGTCATGGCTAATATGTTTTATGTTTAGATTTCAGATCTTATTTGAACAGGACAAATCAGTACTTAACTGATCAGTACTTATACTGGACGTCAGGACTTAAGGGATATCAGTACTTATGTTATCAGGAGATAAGCATCAGGAGATAGATATCAGAACTTAAGTGCTGAAGGACGATCAGATAAGGACAACAGCTGATTAAAGTTAAGAAGATCAAGATAAACATAAGAAAAGATATGCATGAAGAAGGAATTCCATAAAGAATGGAATACTTGGAATAAAAGATATCTGATTGATATATATATTAGGAAGCAGAATTATATTCCATATCAATTAGCAATTATCTTGTAACTGTGTAATATATAAACACAGACATAGGGTTTACACTATAAGTGTTATCATTATCGAGAATATTATTTACTATAACCCTAGCAGCTCTCGTGATATTTTGTTCATCACTGAGAGATAACGGTTCTAGATTGTAACAGAGTTTATTGTTTCAATAAAGTGTGTTTTCTGTTACATAAGTTCTTGAAGTTTGATTTGATTGTAATAAACACTGTATTCACCCCCTCTACAGTGAAAGTGTGACCTAACAAGTGGTATCAGAGCCTGCTGTTAAAACACATACAGTTAAAGATCCAAACACAATCATGTCTGACACAGAAATTCCAACTAAGCCTGCCAAAACTGAGGAATCATCAAAGACATTAATTCAGAGTCGATATGAGACCATCAGAGTTCCCATACTGAGACCATCTGAATATCCCATATGGAAGGTAAGGATGACCATGTTTCTGGAAGCAACAGATCCAGAATACCTTGATAGAATCAAGGAAGGGCCTCACAAACCTACCAAGCTCGCTGTTGTAGTTGCAGGTGAAGCAGCAAAGACTGTACCAAAGGAAAAGAGTGATTACACTGCTGAAGATATAGCATCTATTGCTAAGGATGCCAAGGTACGACACTTACTGCATAGTGCCATTGATAATGTAATGTCAAACAGGGTAATCAACTGCAAGACTGCCAAGGAGATATGGGATGCACTGGAGACAAGGTGTCAAGGAACTGAAACAGTTAAGAAGAACAGGAAGACAATACTCACTCAAGAGTATGAACATTTTGACTCAAAATCTAATGAGTCATTGAATGATTTATATGATAGATTTGTCAAACTTTTGAATGATTTGTCATTGGTTGATAAAGAGTATGATCTTGAAGATACCAACCTAAAATTCCTGTTAGCTCTTCCTGAATGCTGGGATTTGAAGGCAACAACAATAAGAGACAACTACAATCTTGATGAAACAACTCTTGATGAAATCTATGGAATGCTCAAGACTCATGAACTTGAGATGGAACAAAGAAGCAAGAGGAAAGGAGGAAAGTCAAGGACAGTTGCTCTCAAGGCTGAAGAGGAATCCCCCAAAGCACCTTCCTCAAAGAAAGACAAGGGTAAAGCTCTTTTCATAAAGTCTGATACTGAGTCATCAAGTTCTGAGAGTGATGATGACTCAGATTCTGAAAGCTTGCCTGAAACTGATGCTGATGAGGAGATGATGAAGCTGTGTGCTCTTATGGTGAAAGGAATCACAAAGATTGCATACAGGAAGTTCAGGAAGGGAAAGAAGTTTTCCAGGAAAGGCATAAGTTCTGATAAGAAGAATTTCAGAAGATCTGAAGAAAGAGGAGGAAAGTCTGACAGAGGAGATTACACCAATGTTAAATGTTATAATTGTGGTGAGAAAGGCCACATATCTCCTGATTGCAAGAAGACCAAGAGTGACAAAGGCAAAGCTCTTGTCACAAAGCAGAAAAGCTGGACAGACACCTCAGACTCTGAAAGTGAGGAGAACTATGCATTGATGGCAAATGCTGATAAATCAAGTTCTGAGAGCAGTTCTGAAGCTGCTGAAACAAAGGTACCTCAGACTACTTATGCTTTTCATACTGATGATATTAATGAGTTGAGAAGATATCTTAAAACCATGTTTGTTAGTTATAGAGATCAAACTTTAACATGTGAAAGATTAACTTCTGAAAATCTTGCTTTTAGGAAAAGAAATGATTTCTTAGAAAAAGAGTTAGTCATGTTCCATCAAACTCAGAAGGATAGAGATGATGCTTTTTATGTTAGGGATGAAGTGCTAAAAATGAATGAATCTCTAAAAACTGAGTTAGAAAAGGAGAGAGAGATTATTAGGACTTGGACTAACTCTGGCAAAACAACTCAAAATTTGCTAAGCAGTGGAAACTGAAAAGAGGGCTTAGGTTATGGAGAAAATAAAAATGAAAAAGGAACTGTAGAAATTAAGCCTGTTGATAAGCAAAAGCCGAAGTTAAAACCTGTTAAGTTTGTAACTGAAAAATCTGAAAATGAGAAATCAGAAGTTAAAAAGGAATTAGCTTCTGACAAACTAAAACAGGAAAAGAAAGCTGAAGTTAACATAGGCTTAATGACAAAGAAGCAGCTTAAGCATAAGCTGAAAGATGTTAAGAATGCAAACAAGGTAAAATCACCTAGGAAAAACAGGAATGGAAAGGAAGGTGTGAATAAAAGCAATAACTATAAATCTGTTCCTGATGCTCCTAGGAAAGCATGTCATAACTGTGGAAGTTCTAACCATCTGGCTTCTTTTTGCAGGAAGAATAAGAATATTAACTCCTTATCTTCAAAATCAGGAGTTAAGAGTCAGTCTGTTAGATACAAACCACAAAATCCTTGTTTTCATTGTGGTAGTTTATGGCATTCCATTTATACTTGTAAGGAATATCATAGTCTGTACTATGATTATTATCAAATAAAACCTTCTTTAAAGAAAGTTTCTGTTGTTCCTTCTAGTGTAAGTTCTGATTCAAAGTCTGGTAGTATAAGTTCTGATAAGAAAACTGTTAACATAAAATCTGATGCTAAATCCGCTGCAAATGTTAACAAACCTAAAAAGGCCAAAGGATCCAAGCAAGTCTGGGTCCTTAAAACTAATAATTAGTGGTCTTTTTTATTGCAGGGCAACAGGAAAAATATTTTAGTTTTGGACAGTGGATGTTCAGGACATATGACTGGAAATAAGGCCCTGCTATCAGACTTTGTGGAGAAAGCTGGCCCAAGTGTTTCTTATGGAGATGGCAACATTGGAAAAACTATGGGATATGGCAATATCAATCTTGGGAATGTCATCATTAAAGATGTAGCTCTGGTCTCAGGACTTAAACACAACTTACTGAGTATAAGTCAAATCTGTGACAGAGGTTATCATGTTGATTTCTTTGCAGAACATTGTGAAATAGTTAGTAAATCTAAAGGAAAAGTTGTTCTAAAGGGATTCAGGCGTGGTAACATTTATGAAGCTAAGCTTTCAACAAGTTCTGATGGTTCTGCAATCTGTTTAGTGAGTAGAGCCTCAATTGAAGAAAGCTGGAATTGGCACAAGAAACTCTCTCATTTAAACTTCAACAAGATAAATGAACTGATCAAGAAAGATCTTGTGAGAGGACTGCCAAAATCAGTGTTTTCTCCTGATGGTCTTTGTGACTCATGTCAGAAGGCCAAACAAAGAAAATCTTCATTCAAGAGCAAGACTGAATCATCAATTCTTGAGCCTTATTATCTACTTCATGTTGATCTATTTGGTCCAGTGAATGTCATGTCTATTGCAAAGAAGAAATATGCGTTGGTCATAGTTTTTCTCAGCTGCAGATACTGATGCAGCAGGTCCTTCAGGACATATTCCTCTTTCTAAGTCTGAACAAGTAAAGAAGTTTGTTATAGAGGAACCACCAGTGCCTTGGAGTGAAACTCCTGCAGGTCAGGAGTGGACTAAGGAATGGAACTCAGTTTCATGTATTCCATCTGCGTTACATCTTACTGAGCACTTGACTAAAGCTGATGAAATGTTAAATTCTGATGATTTCAAAACCCAGCTTCGTGTCACTGCATTGAGTACTAAACATCTACAAGGTCTTCATTCAACCACTCATGCAGAAATACACCAGATTCAGGAGAACTTAATCAAGCAGGAACAAGTTTGGAAACTTGATAAGAAAAAGTTCTTTCAACCTTCTATTGACAGGATTGCTTATATTGAGAAGACTCAAGATCGTCAACAAGCACAGATTGATCAAATTCTGCAAAATCAAGCTTCTCAGCAATCACAATTGACTGAAATCCAATCTTCAGTGGAATTGCTTATCTCTCTTCTACTTCCTGCTGATGCCAAAAAGGGGGAGAAAGTAATTAAGTCCAAATGCAAGGATGACAAGACACTGCAAGGAAAGGATGATGAAAAAGATGACCAAGGAAACTCTGGAATGGGTGGAGGTCATAGTCAAGGTAAAAGATTCTCATCAAGAAATGCTGAAATTGCAAGTCACAGGATAAGTTCTGATACTGGGAAGAGATTAAGTTCTGATACTGGTAAAAGAATAAATTCTGATGAACTTCTAGATCTTGATGAAGAAATGTCAAGACAGTTATTTCTTCAAGAAAATCCAGGAATGGACTTGGAAAGTTTAAAGGAAGAAGAAGCTAGACTTAAATCAAAGAAAGCCACATCTAAATCTGAAGCTTCTGGTAAAAAGTCACTTCCAAAACTGAAAGGTATTGTGATTAAAGAAAAGGCACAAACTGAAGCAACATTTGCTAAATCACAACCAAAGATAGATCCAAGATCCAAGGGTAAAGAAAAGGTTGGTGAACCTGTTAAAGTTTATGTACCTCCTGAAGATGAAGAAATTACTGATGACAAAGATAATCTTGCTTTGACTTCAAGAAAAGTTCTTAAAACAACCTCTGACATGGCTCAAGTTGTTCAGAGTCAAGAAATTAAAAGTTCTGATATTCAAAAGAAGCAAGTAACCTCTGACACAGCTCAAGTTAACTTGATATCAGAAGGAAGATCAAAAACACTCCTACCAGGATTCACTAAAGCAAAACAAACTCAACATTTGAAGACTACTGCAAGTCGTTTTGAAGCTAGAGTAGTTACTGGAAAGGAAGCAAGAGATAAAACTGGATTGGGAAGTGCTGATGAAAGAAGAGTACACAACACTACCAATGATCCAACTTCCTTGAGTGAACCAGGTATTGGAGCAACTCCTGAAAGATTGAATCAACTGGAATCTGTACAAATGGTTTACCATACCTACTTGAAGGAACACATCTTGTTGTATTTCATGACAGATGGTAGGGTATATCATATAAGACAAAATGCCATTCCATTGAAGTATTTTGAAGAATTGGAGCATGTATTATTCTTACTTCAAGTGGATGACAGATTGACAGGGACTGCTGCAAACTATTTGAAAGAACAGATTCAGAGACAGAAAAGACTTTATTCTGTTAAGTCTGACAGTATATATGTTCCAAAGTACAGAAATCACAATGGTGATATTGTTGATATGAAGCCTAATACTGCACAGATCAGAACATATCTTGGTATTAAGGGGCTTGAGTTTAATCTAGAGTCTGACAAAGCTTATGTCATAAGACTAGATCAGGAGTTGAGAAAAGCAAAGATTAATGATCTCAGAGCCGCAATATTTCAAACTGGTGAAGATACTGCAGAGCTTAAAGATGTCAAACGGAGAATGATTGATGAACTCAGATATGCTGAGAAATGTTTGTTGAAGAATTATCTCAGAACAACTCCTGACATCAGAGAGATCAGAAAATGATGAAGCCAAGTCGAAGATCTACAACTGCTTAAATTCTGATGTGTATACAGACTAAAGTTGTTATCAGAAGTTGAATTGGTAAAAGCTTTAAGGACTGTAAGTTGTAGTTATCTTGTCTAATTCTCATGCATTTGTACTTAATGTTTTTGACATCATCAAATATCTGTTAAACTTGTATATTTTGCTAATTTACAAGTTGGGGGAGATTGTTAGATATATTTGATAATGTCATGGCTAATATGTTTTATGTTTAGATTTCAGATCTTATTTGAACAGGACAAATCAGTACTTAACTGATCAGTACTTATACTGGACGTCAGGACTTAAGGGATATCAGTACTTATGTTATCAGGAGATAAGCATCAGGAGATAGATATCAGAACTTAAGTGCTGAAGGACGATCAGATAAGGACAGCAGCTGATTAAAGTTAAGAAGATCAAGATAAACATAAGAAGAGATATGCATGAAGAAGGAATTCCATAAAGAATGGAATACTTGGAATAAAAGATATCTGATTGATATATATTAGGAAGCAGAATTATATTCCATATCAATTAGCGATTATCTTGTAACTGTGTAATATATAAACACAGACATAGGGTTTACACTATAAGTGTTATCATTATCGAGAATATTATTTACTGTAACCCTAGCAGCTCTCGTGATATTTTGTTCATCACTGAGAGATAACGGTTCTAGATTGTAACAGAGTTTATTGTTTCAATAAAGTGTGTTTTCTGTTACATAAGTTCTTGAAGTTTGATTTGATTGTAATAAACACTGTATTCACCCCCTCTACAGTGAAAGTGTGACCTAACAGGTGGATTTTAAAATTCGATTTTAGGGTTTATGTCCGAATTTGGGGATTTTTGATTCTGGGGTTGTTGAATGAAATTGATGATTGGAATAGCTTCCTGAGATGATTTACAATTAATTTGTGTATTTAATCAAACCAAACGGTTCCTGGAGTGTTATAGTCGAACTCATGAATTTTGTTGAACTTTTGATTCGATTTTCTGAAGTATTAATTGATTTTTTGTTAATCTAGGTGATTGTAGTAGATTTTATATGCCACGAGCTTTATTTTCATATATATATATATATATATATATATATGTTAGGTCACACTTTCACTGTAGAGGGGGTGAATACAGTGTTTATTACAATCAAATCAAACTTCAAGAACTTATGTAACAGAAAACAAACTTTATTTAAACAATAAACTCTGTTACAATCTGGAACTGTTATCTCTCAGTGATGAACAAAAAATCACGAGAGCTGCTAGAGTTATATTAAATAATATTCTCGATAATGATAACACTTATAGTGTAAACCCTATGTCTGTGTTTATATACTACACAGTTACAAGATATTCGCTAATTGATATGGAATATAATTCTGCTTCCTAAAATATATCAATCAGATATCTTCTATTCCAAGTATTCCATTCTTCACGGAATTCCTTCTTCATGCATATCTCTTCTTATGTTTATCTTGATCTTCTTAACTTTAATCAGCTACTGTCCTTATCTGATCGTCCTTCAGCACTTAAGTTCTGATATCTATCTCCTGATAACATAAGTACTGATATCCCTTAAGTTCTGACTTCCAGTATAAGTACTGATCAGTTAAGTACTGATTTGTTCTGTTCAAATAAGATCTGAAATCTAAACATAAAACATATTAGCCATGACATTATCAAATATATCTAACAATCTCCCCCAACTTGTAAATTAACAAAATATACAAGTTTAACAGATATTTGATGATGTCAAAAACATTAAGTACAAATGCATGAGAAATAGACAAGATAACTACAACTTACAGTCCTTAAAGTTTTTACCAATTCAACTTCTGATAACAACTTCAATCTGTATAAATATCAGAATTTAAGCAGTTGTAGATCTTCGACTTGGCTTCATCATTTTCTGATCTCTCTGATGTCAGGAGTTGTTCTGAGATAATTCTTCAACAAACATTTCTCAGCATATCTGAGTTCATCAATCATTCTCCGTTTGACATCTTTAAGCTCTGCAGTATCTTCACCAGTTTGAAATATTGCAGCTCTGAGATCATTAATCTTTGCTTTTCTCAACTCCCGATCTAGTCTTATGACATAAGCTTTATTAGACTCTAGATTGAATTCAAGCCCCTTAATACCAAGATATGTTCTGATCTGTGCAGTATTAGGCTTCATATCAACAATATCACCATTGTGATTTCTGTACTTTGGAACATATCTGCTGTCAGACTTAACAGAATAAAGTCTTTTCTGTCTCTGAATCTGTTCCTTTAAGTAGTTTGCAGCAGTCTCTGTTATTCTGTCATCCACTTGAAGTAAGAACAATACATGCTCCAATTCTTCAAAATACTTCAACGGAATGGCATTTTGTCTTATATGATAAACCCTACCATCTGTCATGAAATACAACATGATGTATTCTTTCAAGTAGGTATGGTAAACCATCTGTACAGATTCTAGTTGATTCAATCTCTCAGGAGTTGCTCCAATACCTGGTTCACTCAAGGAAGTTGGATCATCGGTAGTGTTGTGTACTCTTCTTTCATCAGCACTTCCCAATCCAGTTTTATCTCTAGCTTCCTTTCCAGTAACTACTCTTGCTTCAAAACCACTTGAAGTAGTCTTCAAAGATTGAGTCTGTTTTGCTTTAGTGAATCCTGGTAGGAGTGTTTTAGATTTATTTTCTGATATCAAGTTAACTTGAGCACTGTCAGAGGTTACTTGCTTCTTCTGAATATCAGAACTTACAATTTCTTGACTCTGAACAACTTGAGCCATGTCAGAGGTTGTTTTAAGAACTTTTCTTGAAGTCAGAGCAAGATTATCTTTTCCATCAGTAATTTCTTCTTCCTCAGGAGGTACATAAGGCTTGATAGGTTCAGCAACCTTTTCTTTACCTTTGGATCTTGGATCTATCTGTGGTTGTGATCTAGCCAAAGTTTCTTCAGTATGTATCCTTTCTTTGATCACAATGCCTTTAGGTTTTGGAAGTAACTTTTTACCAGAAGCTTCAGATTTAGATGTGACTTTCTCTGATTTAAGTCTGGCTTCTTCTTCCTTTAAACTTTCCAAGTCCATCCCTGGATTTTCTTGAAGAAATAACTGTCTTGACATTTCCTCATCAAGATCTAGAAGTTCATCAGAACTTATCCTTTTACCAGCAGCAGAACTTATTCTTTTCCCAGTATCAGAACTTGTTCTGTGACTAGCTTGTCTTGATGTAAACCTTCTACCTTGACTATGACCACTACCCATTCCAGAGTTTCCTTGGTCATCTTTTCCATCATCCTTTCCTTGCAGTGACTTGTTGGTTTTGCATTTGGACTTAATTACCTTCTCCCCCTTTTTTGGCATCAGCAGGTAATAAAAGAGAGATAAGTAGTTCCACTGAGGTCTGGATTTCAGTAAGTTGTGATTGCTGAGAAGCTTGATTTGTCAGAATTTGATCAATCTGAGCTTGTTGCTTCTCTTGAGTTTTCTCAATATAAGCAACCCTGTCAATGGTAGGTTGGAAGAACTTTTTCTTATCAAGTTTCCAAACTTGTTCCTGTTTAATAAAGTTCTCCTGAATCTTGTGTAGCTCTGCATGAGTGTTGGAATGAAGACCTTGTAGATGTTTAGTACTCAATGCAGTGACTCTAAGCTGAATTTTAAAATCATCAGAATGTAACATTTCATTAGCTTTAGTCAAGTGCTCAGCAAGATGTAAAGCATTTGGAACACATGAAACTGAGTTCCATTCCTTAGTCCACTCCTGACCTGCAGGAGTTTCACTCCAAGGTACTGGTGTATCCCTGATAACAAACTCCTTTAGCAGTTCAGACTTAGGAAGAGTCAGTGGAGGAGTATGTCCTGAAGGACCTGCTGCATCAGCATCTACAGTTGTAGCAGCTTCACCAGTATCTCCAACATTTGCAGCATCAGAACTTAAAGAATCAGTATCTTCTGATAAGACAACTGTATGAGTAGCAATGGAGGCTTCAACATCCTCTAATTGCTGATCTGATACTAAGTTCTGATCAACAGCCATATCCTGATGCTCACCTAAAATCTGATCATCATCTTGATGCAGAGAAGGTGTTAGTGATAACTCAGGAGTTTGAACAGCATCAGTAACAGGTGTTGTGGAAGGATTATTTGCTGTTGGAGCTTCTAAGAAATTATTTCAGGCACAACCAAGTTCTGAATTTCAATTTCAGCACTTGTGCCTGGATCAACAAGAGATATAGAAGGTGAATTAGCCTTGTCAGATACAGGTTCCTGAGATGGAGTTGATGGAGAAGAAGTGACTGGAGCAAATTCCTTGTCTTGTGAGATCAGAGATTCCTGATCCCCTTCCTTAGCTGCTTCCTCCTCATCATCTGAAACTGGCCTCTGTGCCCTCTGTTTCTTGTACTTTCTTGTTGATTTGGATTCCTTGGGAGTTGCAGGAACCGTCATACGTCGAAGCCTCTTGAGAAGCCTAGAACCCCCAATTGCAGAATCCTTCTGAGAAGTTGCCTTCTCAGCTTCATCAGTCATAGGTTCTGAAGATGGAATCTGATCCTCAGAATCTGATTCATCTCTCAAAGTAATCCTCCTCTTCTTCTGAGATGTTTGAGGAACAGTCTTTGTTCTCTTTGGCTTAGAGGATGTAGGCTTCACAGTAGGTGCTGAAGAAGAAGGTTGAGCATTCTGTGAAGTGGAGAGATAGGATTTGAGATAAGTTCTGAGGGTAGGTTGAGTAGAATGAGAGGTAGGGACTGAGGTTGATGGATTTTGGTTATGGTGAGTTGGTTTAGCATTTGAGTAAACAGATTTGTAAGTAGCTGGATCAGCATTTACCAGAATCTGTTTCACAGACTGAGGAATCTGTAATTGTCTCACCATTGATTTCTTTGTGTCAGCATTTATCAGGTCGTTAAAGTACCTTTTTGCAACCTTAAAAGGTGGGGTTTGAGTGCTGACTAACTGGGGTTCAGCAGTACAATACGTATAAATAAGTTGACAGAATCTAGCAAAATAAACAACATCTCGATCCTCTGTCATCCTATCCCCAATAAAACCAATTATTCCAGTTGCAAAATCAAAATGAGTTTGATGGATAATAGCATACCCGATGTGCTGACTCAGAATTGGGATGGCATCAAAATTTGAACACTTGTTGCCAAAAGCCTTGGTGATGCAATCGAAGAAGAAACTCCATTCTCTTCTGATATTAGCCCGTTTCAACTGTCCAAGTTTCGTCAGACTCTTTTCATATCCCAAATCAGTCATTAACCCCCGAAGTTCTGATTCCTCTGGTATAGAGAAAGTACAATCTTCTGGAAGATGTAATGCTCTTCGTACTGTACCAGGAGTGACTACATAGGAAGAATCACCCACTTGGAAGATAATACTGGGAGTTCCTCATTTACCACCATCATCATAAACTCCAGTCCTCCAGAACCGCAGAACTTGTTGACTTGAGAATAATTCAGGCTGAGTTAAGGCGTACCCAACCTCACTATGTGCAAGAAGATCTTGCACAAAATGCAATTCAGATGGAGCTTCAGCATGATCAAGAATTGCAGCATAGTTGTTTGGAACAAACTTTGCTCCATCAATGATTAAATCCTTTGGTGCCATGTGAAAAAATATTGAAATTCAAGTATGCCTGTTAGGTGTTTGAGATAATGTCTGTATGAAAAACCAACGTGAGAAAGAATGAGAAAGAGAGTAAAAGTAAGAAGAGAGATAAAGTATAAAGAAAATAAAAGATTAAGGAAATCTTCTCTCTGTTGTTCTTATACTCTGAAAAAAAATGTTACCGTTGGACACCTGTCAGACATGCAGTAATAACGGATAGTTACTGGGCTCGAGAAAACAGGAATGATTACTTACCCAGTTGCCTTGTTTCAAGGAAAAACCATTTCAGTTATCAAGAGACACAGTTTTAATTCAAAATTAAAACCGTTAGCACTGATTGAATTATTTTTCACTGCAACATTAATATTCTGAAAATGAATCATGTTAAAAATGACCTAGATAATTTCGATGAATAAGTGCTGACAAAGAATCAGAACTTAAATAAAGACAAAATTTAAATGGTCATCAGAATATCAAGCAGGATTTAACAACACAGATAAAATAACTCAGAGACAAAATCTTGAAGTAAAAACAGTTTTCATTAATATATCAAGTCAATACATATATGAAATAGAAATTACATCAATACAAGATTTTCCCTAAGCTTCTAATCCTAACGTCAACAGCTTTAGTCCTAGCTAAGAAGCCTGACAAAGCTGAGGATGAAGAAGAACAGGAAGAAGACGAGATTAAGTCATCCTCCTCTTCCTATCTTCGACAAACAAGATAGCGAGTCGAACGATTCGCTCTTGCTGACGGATACGACGAAGGTGAAGGTCTCTTCGAACGGCCACCAGATCACGTTTGATAACCTCTGGAAATTAAATCCAGAGATTGTGAGGGATGTTGGTGATAGGGTAGGGAGTTGAAATTCCATTCAAAAAGACATGCACAGTCTCATCACCGTAATTGTAGAACCAGCCAAATTCAGCCATTTGTGATAGTAAATGAAAAACAAGACTGAATTTGTGATACAAGTGTGATGAGAAGACTAATGTGAAGTGGCTGCATATATAGGCAAGAGAATGCCAAGAGACACAAAGATATTTAATGCTGACAGGTAGAATTAATTCTACCTCGTCTCCCTAGACTTTGAAAAAGAATAACAGTCATTGGAAAAGGAATGGGCACATATAACAAGAGTGAACTGTTCAAGGACGAGTGCCATTATGTTTTAACCATAGACTATTAATCTTCCACTTCAACATTTCGAAATTAATCTGAGACTGTTACCAAATTTTACTCATAAATAAGTCAAGTAAAGGGTTAGACTGAAAAATCAGAACTTAGACCTATACCAGAACTTAACAGTCATCAGAACATAATGTCTTAACTCGAACAAGGAATATCTATCTTAGTAAATACTCATACAAGTTCTTAGTTATGAACGTCAGAACTTAATCATCAGAACGTGTAACTAGAACTTGTCCTCAGAATTTGTGCAGAAGTGACACAATGACTGTTTATCTAAAATAACATAGACCACCACAGAAATTTCATCATTCATATGGAGTGATGTGTGTGTGCATTAAGCTAAATAACAGACAAAGAGTAAAGTCTGATCTACTTCAGTACATCTTAGAAATAAGTCATAATTAAAATTTTGCTAAAGAACTGTCATTATCCTGAAACCTACTGATAAATGAGTTCATGCATGAGTCCACCTCAACTGTTTTTGTGCTAATTTTATGCATCTTTTGAAATTCTATTTTACAGAGGCTTCTCAGTGTAAGTGAGTCACGACTGTTTATCAGAATTTATGCTATTATCAGAGTATTTCTCTAGTAATCATAGAGTGTGAAAAGTCACCAAGAAAATATTTGCTTTTCTAATGCATATTTACTTAATACCAGCAATGCACTTGGGTCGTCCCTTTCACATTTTTACTCTAGATCTCAAAGGAGTACCTGATATTATTCTTTGATTCTTTTCTTTTTCTTTTGATAAGTGAGGTTTATCAGCACTTAGTACATTCAGCAGTTTTACTAGAATCAGAACTTAAACAGATGAGTAGCATTATTCTAATTTGGGACTTAGTAATAAGATATACAAAGTAAACTTAACTAAGCTCAGTTATCAGAATTTGCTTGTGTCATAAGATTTCCACAGAAATAATTACTTCTTTCATGGGATCATTTGTTTATTGAAGACTAGTAGGTCAGTATCTAGCACAGTTATCCTCATAGGATAGAATAGTTACTGAAACAGACATATCACTTATCAGAGTTTAGAAACATATATCATACAACAGTCAGTACTTAAAGACATTTATCAATTAATGCACAGAATATACAAAGAGATTAATTCTGTAAATACTGATCATAAAGTCTGATAACATAGAACAAGTTTAAGCAGATTTAGAGAAAGAACCTGAAATCATTCCAAGTTCATTTACCAATTTTGAAAAGGTAGCTTCACACAGTGGTTTTGTGAAGATATCTGCTACTTGTTGATCTGTGGGAACAAAATGCAATTCCACTGTACCTTCATCCACATGTTCCCTGATGAAATGGTACCTGATGCTGATGTGCTTTGTCATAGAGTGTTGAACTGGATTACCTGTCATAGCAATAGCACTTTGATTATCACAGTAAATAGGGATTTTGAAATACGTTAACCCATAATCTAGTAACTGATTCTTCATCCAGAGAATCTGTGCACAGCAGCTTCCTGCAGCAATATACTCTGCTTCTGCAGTTGATGTGGAAATTGACTTTTGTTTCTTGCTATACCAAGAAACCAACCTGCCTCCAAGAAATTGGCAGCTACCACTTGTGCTTTTCCTGTCAATTTTGCAACCTGCAAAATCTGCATCTGAGTAACCTATTAATTTAAAATCTGATTCTCTAGGATACCATAATCCTAGATCAGCTGTTCCTTTAAGATACTTAAAGATTCTTTTTACAGCTGTTAAGTGAGGTTCTCTTGGATCTGCTTGAAATCTTGCACAAAGACAGGTAGCAAACATGATATCTGGTCTACTAGCAGTTAGATAGAGAAGTGAGCCAATCATACCTCTGTAATCAGTAATATCTACTGAATTACCAGTATCCTTATCCAGTTTTGTTGCAGTGGCCATGGGAGTGGATGCACTTGAACAGTCTTGCATTCCAAATTTCTTCAGCAAGTTTCTGGTGTACTTAGATTGACAAATAAAAGTTCCTTCTTCACTCTGCTTGACTTGAAGGCCCAGAAAATAACTAAGTTCTCCCATCATACTCATCTGATATCTTGACTGCATTAGGTTGGCAAACTTTTTGCAAAGTTTGTCATTTGGAGACCCAAAAATAATATCATCAACATAAATCTGGATCAGAAGTAAGTCCTTGCCATGGTTGAGATAGAACAATGTTTTGTCAATAGTTCCTCTGTTGAATCCACTTTCCAGAAGAAACTGAGCTAAAGTCTCATACCATGCTCTAGGAGCTTGCTTAAGTCCATAAAGTGCTTTATCAAGCCTGTAGACATAATCTGGATGTTTGGAATCTACAAAGCCTGGAGGTTGTTCAACATATACTTCCTCTTCCAATTCTCCATTGAGAAAAGCACTTTTCACATCCATTTGAAAGACAGTAAACTTTTTGTGAGCAGCATAAGCCATGAATATCCTTATGGCTTCTAACCTAGCAACTGGAGCAAATGTTTCATCATAGTCAATTCCCTCCTGTTGAGAATATCCTTTTGCAACCAGCCTTGCCTTGTTCCTTACAATTATGCCATCACTGTCAGTTTTGTTTCTGAATACCCACTTTGTACCAACAACCGATCTATTCTTGGGTCTTGGCACTAAGGTCCAGACTTTGTTTCTTTCAAATTCATTCAACTCTTCCTGCATTGCTTGCACCCAATCAGCATCTTGAAGAGCTTCTTCCACTTTCTTTGGCTCAGACTGAGAGAGAAAAGAATTGTAAAGACATTCATTCGAAGTACCTGTTCTAGTTCTGACACCTGCCTCAGGATTTCCAATTATTAAATCAGGTGTATGTGATTTTGTCCACTTCCTTGCAGATGGAAGATTTTCTCTAGAACTGGATGCTCCCCCATGATTCATGCTGTCTTCGGTTTCATTTTCTGATGCTCCCCCTGAAACTATGCTCTCTGAGTTGGATCCTTCAGTATTTAGATTTTCAGCACTGTCAGTACTTGGCTTATCAGAACTTGACGAATCAGAATTTGAAGAGCCAGATGTATGTTCTGATGCTTCTTGAGATGTGATAATATCTTGAGTATGCTCCCCCTGCATTGGTGCATCTTCCTTTGACGTAGTCACCACAGTTTCAATAACATCAGAGTTTAATCCATCAGAATTTACAGTATCAGGACTTAGACTGTCAGGACTTGAGATATCAGAATATGAATCTTCATTTTCAAATCTCAGCTTATCATGATCAATGCAATCTTCAAGTCCAGTGATCTTCTTGTCATCAAAAGAGACATTAATAGATTCCATGACCACTTTTGTTCTCAAATTATAGACTCTGAAGGCTTTTGTAGAAAGTGGATATCCTACAAAGATTCCCTCATCAGCTTTTAGATCAAACTTGGATAGCTGTTCAGGATGAGTCTTGAGAACAAAACACTTACATCCAAATACATGAAAGTATTTGAGATTTGGCTTCTTGTTCTTCACCATCTCATATGGTGTTTTTCCATGCTTGTTAATGAGTGTTGCATTTTGAGTAAAACAAGCAGTCTGCACAGCTTCAGCCCAGAAATAGGTTGGAAGCTTTGCTTCTTCAAGCATTGTTCGTGCAGCTTCAATTAGAGTTCTATTCTTCCTTTCAACAACTCCATTTTGCTGTGGAGTTCCAGGAGCAGAAAATTCCTGCTTTATTCCATGATTTTTGCAGAACTCTTCCATTATCAAATTCTTGAATTCAGTGCCATTATCACTCCTCAAAATTTTCACAGAATCTTTGATCAATTTATCCAGATGTTTGACATGATCAATCAGGATAGATGCAGTTTCACTTTTTGTGTGCAAGAAATACACCCATGTGTATCTGGTGAACTCATCTACTATGACCAACACATATTTCTTCTTTGCAATAGACATGACATTCACTGGACCAAATAGATCAACATGAAGTAGATAATAAGGCTCAAGAATTGATGATTCAGTCTTGCTCTTGAACGAAGATTTTCTTTGTTTAGCCTTCTGACATGAGTCACAAAGACCATCAGGAACAAACACTGATTTTGGCAGTCCTCTCACAAGATCTTTCTTGATCAGTTCATTTATCTTGTTGAAGTTTAAATGAGAGAGTTTCTTGTGCCAATTCCAGCTTTCTTCAGTTGAGGCTCTACTCACTAAACAGATTGCAGAACCATCAGAACTTGTTGAAAGCTTAGCTTCATAAATGTTACCACGCCTGAATCCCTTCAGAACAATTTTTCCTTTAGATTTACTAACTATTTCACAATGTTCTGCAAAGAAATCAACATGATAACCTCTGTCACAGATTTGACTTATACTCAGTAAGTTGTGTTTAAGTCCTGAGACCAGAGCTACATCTTTAATAATGACATTCCCAAGATTGATATTGCCATATCCCAAAGTTTTTCCAATGTTGCCATCTCCATAAGAAACACTTGGGCCAGCTTTCTCCACAAAGTCTGATAGCAGGGCCTTATTTCCAGTCATATGTCCTGAACATCCACTGTCCAGAACTAAAATATTTTTCCTGTTGCCCTGCAATCAAAAAGACCACTAATTATTAGTTTTAAGGACCCAGACTTGCTTGGATCCTTTGGCCTTTTTAGGTTTGTTAACATTTGCAGCGGATTTAACATCAGATTTTATGTTAACAGTTTTCTTATCAGAACTTATACTAGAAGGAACAACATAAACTTTCTTTAAAGAAGGTTTTATTTGATAATAATCATAGTACAAACTATGATATTCCTTACAAGTATAAATGGAATGCCATAAACTACCACAATGAAAACAAGGATTTTGTGGTTTGTATCTAACAGACTGACTCTTAACTCCTGACTTTGTAGATAAGGAGTTAATATTCTTATTCTTCCTGCAAAAAGAAGCCAGATGGTTAGAACTTCCACAGTTACGACATGCTTTCCTAGGAGCATCAGGAACAGATTTATAGTTATTGCTTTTATTCACACCTTCCTTTCCATTCCTGTTTTTCCTAGGTGATTTTACCTTGTTTGCATTCTTAACATCTTTCAGCTTATGCTTAAGCTGCTTCTTTGTCATTAAGCCTATGTTAACTTCAGCTGTCTTTTCCTGTTTTAGTTTGTCAGAAGCTAATTTCTTTTTAACTTCTGATTTCTCATTTTCGGATTTTTCAGTTACAAACTTAACAGGTTTTAACTTCGGCTTTTGCTTATCAACAGGCTTAATTTCTACAGTTCCTTTTTTATTTTCTCCATAGCCTAAGCCCTCTTTCCAGTTTTCACTGCTTAGCAAATTTTGAGTTGTTTTGCCAGAGTTAGTCCAAGTTCTGATAATCTCTCTCTCCTTTTCTAACTCAGTTTTTAGAGATTCATTCATTTTTAGCACTTCATCCCTAACATAAAAAGCATCATCTCTATCCTGCTGAGTTTGATGATGCATGACTAACTCTTTTTCTAAGAAATCATTTCTTTTCCTAAAAGCAAGATTTTCAGAAGTTAATCTTTCACATGTTAAAGTTTGATCTCTATAACTAACAAACATGGTTTTAAGATATCTTCTCAACTCATTAATATCATCAGTATGAAAAGCATAAGTAGTCTGAGGTACCTTTGTTTCAGCAGCTTCAGAACTGCTCTCAGAACTTGATTTATCAGCATTTGCCATCAATGCATAGTTCTCCTCACTTTCAGAGTCTGAGGTGTCTGTCCAGCTTTTCTGCTTTGTGACAAGAGCTTTGCCTTTGTCATTCTTGGTCTTCTTGCAATCAGGAGATATGTGGCCTTTCTCACCACAATTATAACATTTAACATTAGCGTAATCTCCTCTGTCAGACTTTCCTCCTCTTCCTTCAGATCTTCTGAAATTCTTCTTATCAGAACTTATGCCTTTCCTGGAAAACTTCTTTCCCTTCCTGAACTTCCTGTATGCAATCTTTGTGATTCCTTTCACCATAAGAGCACACAGCTTCATCATCTCCTCATCAGCATCAGTTTCAGGCAAGCTTTCAGAATCTGAGTCATCATCACTCTCAGAACTTGATGACTCAGTATCAGATTTTATGATAAGAGCTTTACCCTTATCTTTCTTTGAGGAAGGTGGTTTGGGGGATTCCTCTTCAACCTTGAGAGCAACTGTCCTTGACTTTCCTCCTTTCCTCTTGCTTCTTTGTTCCATCTCAAGTTCATGAGTCTTGAGCATTCCATAGATTTCATCATGAGTTGTTTCATCAAGATTGTAGTTGTCTCTTATTGTTGTTGCCTTCAAATCCCAACATTCAGGAAGAGCTAACAGGAATTTGAGGTTTGTATCTTCAAGATCATACTCCTTATTTACTAATGACAAGTCATTCAAGAGTTTGACAAATCTATCATATACATCAGTCAATGACTCATTAGTCCTAGAGTCAAAGTGTTCATACTCTTGAGTGAGTATTGTCTTCCTGTTCTTCTTAACTGTTTCAGTTCCTTGACACCTTGTCTCCAGTGCATCCCATATCTCCTTAGCAGTCTTGCAGTTGATTACCCTGTTTGACATTACATTATCAATGGCACTATGCAATAAGTGACGTACCTTGGCATCCTTAGCAATAGATGCTATATCTTCAGCAGTGTAATCATTCTTTTCCTTTGGTACGGTCATTGCTGCTTCACCTGCAACTACAACAGCGAGCTTGGTAGGTTTGTGAGGCCCTTCCTTGATTCTATCAAGGTATTCTGGATCTGTTGCTTCCAGAAACATGGTCATCCTTACCTTCCATATGGGATATTCAGATGGTCTCAATATGGGAACTCTGATAGTCTCATATCGACTCTGAGTTGATGTCTTTGATGATTCCTCAGTTTTGGTAGGCTTAGTTGGAGTTTCTGTGTCAGACATGATTGTGTTTGGATCTTTAACTGTATGTGTGTTAACAGATAGCTCTGATACCACTTGTTAGGTCACACTTTCACTGTAGAGGGGGTGAATACAGTGTTTATTACAATCAAATCAAACTTCAAGAACTTATGTAACAGAAAACAAACTTTATTTAAACAATAAACTCTGTTACAATCTGGAACTGTTATCTCTCAGTGATGAACAAAAAATCACGAGAGCTGCTAGAGTTATATTAAATAATATTCTCGATAATGATAACACTTATAGTGTAAACCCTATGTCTGTGTTTATATACTACACAGTTACAAGATATTCGCTAATTGATATGGAATATAATTCTGCTTCCTAAAATATATCAATCAGATATCTTCTATTCCAAGTATTCCATTCTTCACGGAATTCCTTCTTCATGCATATCTCTTCTTATGTTTATCTTGATCTTCTTAACTTTAATCAGCTACTGTCCTTATCTGATCGTCCTTCAGCACTTAAGTTCTGATATCTATCTCCTGATAACATAAGTACTGATATCCCTTAAGTTCTGACTTCCAGTATAAGTACTGATCAGTTAAGTACTGATTTGTTCTGTTCAAATAAGATCTGAAATCTAAACATAAAACATATTAGCCATGACATTATCAAATATATCTAACAATATATAATGTAAAGTTTCGTTTAGAATTGAATGGTTTTGGTATTCATTGGAAATGCACTGGTTTAATTCGAATTGGTGGCCGTAGATCGATTCCTGGGGATGGTTTGTCGATGTTGTTGTTATGGTTGGGTGGTAGGAATTGTATGGATTAATTTGGTGTTAAAAGCAAGATGTAACAGAGTGATTCTAGCCGCAAACGAACCTTGCCGGAAAACGGCTCTTTTGCCGGATTCTGGGCAAGTCCGGCTACCTTCAAACCCATTTCAGTTCTTGCCCGACCCGTCCCCCTGATTCACTGACCCGGTTTTGATCTTTTTTTTCTTTTTTTTTATCGTAGGTAACCCGCAGCCGCTACCATTTGGGTGCACACTGGGTAAACCCTACGGGCTCACGCAATAGCCTGCAAACCACGTGAACCAAGATAAACCGCATTTAAGCGACAAGCTTTGACTCAAGAAGCATAATCATAAATTCTCCTCATGTGGGATTCGAACATGTGACCAAGAGGATAATTCTCCTCCGGTTTTGATCTTCTAAAACTCTAATCCCACATTCAAATTCTGTTTTTGGGATTTTCCTTTTAAAAATAAATCAAAAATCTTATTCTAATTCTAAAAATTGTTTTTAAATTCAAATATAATTTAGTTAATTATTTTAAATAATTAACTAAATTATTTTAAATCCATAAAATTATTTTCTTTATTTTTTTCAAAAATCTAAATTTGATTTATTTATTTATAATTTATTTTAGTTAATTATGTATGGATTTAATTAATTAATTAATTAATTAATTCTATAAATAGTTAAATAAATTATAATTATTTATAATTAAGCCAAATAATTATTTTAAAAAATCATTTTGAGCTTTTAAAAGTTATATAAAGGTATTTAAAATTCAATTAATATTAGTATTAATTGAATTATTCTCATTTTATTCATAATAAATCAACCGTTCGTTTGTTTAATACGAAACGAATGCCTCTAGACTCAGAAAAATATTTCGCTTCCAATTAAAATACTTTTGAAATCTAAATTCTTTTGTATCAAATGATCATTTGGTTTGCGAATCGTTCTAAGTCAACTATTGATCGATAAATACCCTTTTTGACCCGATTTCAATTCTAAACGTATCAAGACCTATCTTTTGACGATTCAACTTATGTGCTACATGAATTATGTGACTATGTGTTATATGAATAATAGGATTAAATGTCTTATGTGTACGTATTATGTGAAATATGAGTCAACGTGTCTTTTAAATGTTATCTGATCAGAATATGATCTTTATCTGTTATTATCGGATGGGTAGATGATAAGAATAAGCGTAGAATAGACAATTATACATTGCCGGTTAAATGGAAAATTATTCTCTTTTGATAGATACACCTAGCTCAAGGCATTCAAAGTCAGGCAGTGATAGTGAAAGTAAAGCCCGATTACGTGTAGTAATGAAACAAGTGGATTCAGAATAGAGATAAATCTGAAATGGTGATCGACCTGAAAGGTCAAGTGGCCTGTCAATGAAAATACAAATACATCAGGACTGAGTGATATGACATATAGTTAAAAATCAGAGGGTTATCAATTGAGGCAAGTATTCCAAAACTTTCTTCCAAAATAATGCAAATATTTCTTCATCCCTATTTTAAGTTCATAATAGTTAAATGATTTTATATTTCGCTGCAATTACTCTTATTTATGCAAGTACCTTTTTGATCTTGTTCCTTAATTATTGATTGATCTCTTGAGCAAATACCCATTATTTCACGTTATTTGCGAATCCTGAGTCGGGATATTTTGAAATCAAAGTGATTTGACATCAAAATACTCTATGAACTGGATGGTTACGATGAGGGCCAGGAATGAGCTGGACCCTAAGGCTTAGAGATGACTAGACCCTTGATTATTAGGCCATAATGCCTGGGTAACCCATATGTTGGTGGGTCTATGCAGTTGGGTATAGATCCGCACTATATCCTGACTGATCAGCGGGTTATAGTGTATATGTTGGTTTCTAGTGTCCAGTCCAATTTATTGCTGATCGCTATTAACGACATTCCTTCTTGGAAAGTTTATGATTGCAAAAACAAACGAAGATTTGATTCAAGAAATGAATCAGTGAAACGTTCACTGTTCTTTTACAGAAAAATGTGATTTATGATTAAAGGCCAAAGAGGGCCGATGTTTTATTCACTCAACTGTTTTAAATAAATAAAGATGTTTTGAAATCATTAAAAAAAATTGTTTCCAGAAGTTTCTTTGATCTGATACCTGGAAACCAATTATGATACTTGCTGGGCATTTTTGGCTCACTCTTGCTTTGTGAATTCTTATTTCTTTCAGTATCAAATGAAGACAAAAGTGAATAGCTCTTAATAAACAGCAAAAGTGGAGAGATCTCAGCTGAAGGAATTTGGAGGTGTAAGAGTGAATAATACGAGGAAGATAGTAAAGAGGTAATAAAATTGTATTTAGTTATTGTAATTTTAGAAGGTTAGATTCTTGTTTCGTACCATAACCTGTAAGCGATCCGGAATAATGAGGGGTTATCTGTATATTTGTTTTAATATACAGGAGTATATTGTCTAAAGTTGTTTAGTGACACTCAATCCTGACCCCAGATTTGGGGATGTTACATTGTCTGTTGGAAGTTGGTATTGATTCTTGCGTATATGTTAAATTGTTATTTTCACTTTTTACATTTTTTGACACGCACACACATAAGTCGGTGGTCTTTCGGGATACAGCCTCTTTATTCTTCGTAATGAGAGGAAGGCTGCGTAAATCTTTCCCTCCCTATACTCTGCCTTAAGCGGGATATACTGGATATGTTTGGTTTGGTTTGGTTATATCATATTTTGGTATTTACAATAATGTTATTCATTTATATTTATAATATGTTAGTTCTTTAATCATATTTTATCTCGAACTCTATTAGAAAATTGTATCGCTAAAAATAGTGTAATCATTTATTATTTATGATTATATTAAAATATATTTATTGAAATAAAATAGAATCTTAATGCTCTATTTTTTATCATATCACAGGTTGAGAATGTTTTAGCGGTATATGATCAAAATTTTGAATAGAAGGTAATTAAGGGTTTTAAAATTTTACTTTTTTAACATTATTAATTTTTAAAATATAATTTTTTTAATACGTGTATATATATATTTATTTATTGTTACTTCTGTTGTGATGATGTCTTTATTTTTGATAGCTTGTGTTAATCTGAAAGATGCAACGTGTTCGACACTATGAAGCTGACCTAATATTATTGCAGCAAATATCACGATATTGAGAAATATACAAATGTGAAATTGAGCTACAACTATACAGTAGAATATTGAATCATACTAGACATTGTATTATATTTTGTTATTTGAATAGTTGTAGAAAAATATAATATAATTATAATTTACTAAATTTCTAATTAGATTTTATGTAGGATTGTATTAAAATATTATATCGCAAATGGTGTTTAATAGTAGTGAACAATGTTATTACTTTATATTTATGATTGTATTAATATATATTTAATCCTAATAAAATAATATCTTATTCGTCTAATTTTAAATATATGAGATCAACTTTTGAGACCGTTTTGGCAGTACATGACAAAAATTTTCGATAATAAGTCTCTTACGCTTATTACATACTAGCATAAAATTTGTGCTATGCACATATTATTTTTAATATTATATATTTTTTAAATTTAATCTAAAGAAAAAATTTTAAACTTTGAAATTTGTTTATTAAAATTTTTTAACAAAATAATTTGATAATAATTTTAAATATACAGGTATCTAAGTTAGTGATATATTAGTTTAAAAAAATGTCATTGATTAAAAGATATAGTTTTAGTGATGTTTATATGTATATTTATGAAAGATACTTTTGTTTTAATTTAAAGGTAAATTTTAGCTTATATACTACTTATTTTTAGTTTGGTAGACCGACCAAATTCAACTAATTATATTCAGATTTATTTTAGTTTAAACTTGGATTTTATGGTAAAAAATAATTTATGTATCAATGGTAAAAATAATCTATGTTAACTCGGATAAAAATACATTTTATTTTATTTTAACTGGTCTAATTATTTTCTTATTTTAAGTTTAATTTCAATTTAACATGAATTAACTGTATATTTCTTATTTTAAGTTTAATTTTAATTTAACATGAATTAATTGTATAATTTTTTAACCCGGATGAATAGCATATTTTGATTTATTTTAGTCCGACACAATTATACTAAGAAATAAAACATCTATATTTTTATCTTATTAAAATACTATACAACTAGTATCAAACTTTTAATATTTCAGTTTTTAGGGTTAGATCCCAGTTATCCTACTATTCTAAACCTACATTATACGTAGATTTTAATTTATTTTAATATCAATTAATAAAATAAAAATTATCTTTAGTTGAAATTTAATTTTAGTTTAACGTAGATCAATACTATATATTATTTTTTTTGATATTTATACCAATCATCAAATTATATGTAGTTTGTTTTTAATTTTATTTTAATTTAGGGTGAATATTAGTTTGTTTTATATAGAATAAATAATATATTTTGTTTTAGTGTAATGACATTATATCGACCAACGTATTACGTTTAAAATTTCATTTTTGTTTTGACATGGTTCAATAAAAAAAAATTAGCCCTATCAATAGTATTTATTATCTTATTTTAGCAAGAGATAACAAATTTTTGTTTTAGTCTTAGATCCTTTATAACAACTAAACCAACTAATTATTTAATTTTTTATTTAATTTTATTTTAGTATTGGGTAAATATTTTTGTTTTGGAGCGAATGAATAATATATAATTTTGTTTTAGCCTGATGACATTATGTAACCCCCCAAATCTGGGGTCAATACTAAACCCACTAATATAACTTCGAAAAGAAGTATACTAGGTGTGACGCCCTCAATCTCCAGGTTAGGAAATGAGGACCCACACACCTTTAAACTACTAATTAAATAAGCATAAACCCCGATTAGCTAATAACAAGATCAAACATGATAAAGTATGAAATAAGATTACAACTACCAACCATAGAATATAACTTACAACCCAAAATAAAACCAAATATACATAGTTGATCCCGGCTTGGAACCGACTGATAACCCATTGTATCTTTACAACTCTCTGGCTAAGCGCTTGCTCACTCAAAAACTGTACTACCTGCTCTGGCAACGGGAAGCCCTCAACACGATAGGAACCACCAGGTACGCTCTTACGAGCAGTGCGCCTAAGCCTGACCATCTTCTTGCTTAACTGCCATGGTTAAATTAGAACAAAACATATGAGTATAAAACTCAGCAAGTAACTAAAAAGCAGTTCTATGATACAAAATCCACAATATACATTACTGATCTCAGGGAATTCTACTTTATCAATTCTAGGTGGCAGATTTCTATCTTTTATGCTATGAAAGAGATTTTGAAGAAAATTTTGGGCTTTTAAGGAACAAGGCTCAAGGCAGGGTGAAAGCCGACATTTATCACAAATCATTAACAGGATCACAAATGATCTTTCAAATGGAAAGCGACAATCTTTTCATTATAAGAAATCAGTTATATGATCAACGGAATCAAAATCAGGGTTCACAAGCTATAAGCTTCACAATATCACAAACAACTATTTTCAAAGCAATTTAAACCTTTTTCATTTTCAAAGAATCAATTACTGAGTAGGAAATTTCAATTCCTTTTTGAATAATTATGGAACCCTTTATTGGACCACTTTATCTTTTATTTCATAATAATAATACGGGTGATCAGCCCGTACCGACCTCCATCCGGTCTTTAAGGTACCAATGTCATAATTTCAGCTTTAAACTGGACTAGCCCCGCTAGCATCTTACTATGACTGGACTAGTCCCACTAGCCTCTTACGTCCCAATCCAATCCATCAGGAATTCGTTTGGAAAACCTTGAGTTGGAAAAAGGTAAGTTTACTAAATTCATTTTATCATTACCAAGAATATGAAATCATTCAGCCTCTTTTAAGTCGAAACTCATTCTTATGTTCAATTTCAAGAATTCAAAGTTAAGGAAATGAATCAAGGACAAGCAAAGTTCAATTCTAGGGATCTTGATCAATGATAACATGATACTCAAGTTAGGGAAATCAAATCCATTTCAAGGATCAATAGAGTATAAGGTAAACAAGGAATGGAGCATCATTACAAGGGGTTCGTAAAGGTATTTAGAGGGTTTATAACATTTCATGGTATAAAGGTAATCAGAATAGGAAAAGAGTTACCAAAGAGTTGGATCAATAAGCTTATCAACAACAAGTTCACAAGATCAATGACAGGGTATCTCAAAATCAATAACAGGGGTACATTACTTTAGCAGTTCAATACTCTACATGGCATGAACAATATCCTCTTTTTAACCATTTACACAAGTAAGTAGAGTTACTTGACCGAATTCGCTTTCCTGAACGTTGAACTACTGCCACCTAGTAAACCTTTCCCTTTCCTAGCCTGAATGCCCTCACGCTCCGAATCTACAATCCAAAACCAAAACCTTAATTAGTTTCTCAACTCACATTCCTGGAACGTTCACTCATTACGATAACTCGATTATACTCTTGACTCGAACTATACGAGTATAGCTTATACACACATGCACATAGCACATAACACATTCTTTTCTTATAGCCTTTATATCTTTATATACTCAATAATCAACTTATACTCGCTTTAATCTCGACTATTCTTCAAATCAAACCACTATAACTCATACGAGTACATGATTCATTAACAATTAAATCTTTACGACCATAAATATCACTTATAGCTCTTTTTAAAATCAAACAACTTAGTTCCCTTTACTTTTATTCCTTAATTCGAACCACATACTACAATCAAACAAACAAATCCATGGATATTCACATATACACACCCACTCATTCTTTTGATTATCAAAAACCAAGTTTTGACTTTTAATTCCTATGGCCTATTCGGCCTTATTGTATTTACTAAGCACAAAATTAATCAAATACTCACTTTAGCTCATATAACACATAGCTCAATCAAAACCTTTAAAAGAATCATTTTCCTTTCTTTTAATCATCAAATTCGAACCATAGCCCTATTTATACAATCAAATTTCTCAAAATTATACCATGCAACTTTATTTCTAGCATAATCCAACATTTAAACTAACACCATTTTCTTTATCAACAAAATTCGAACCAAATCATACATATATGCTTACATGCAATTCAAATTCATCTCTTAATTAAATCAAACAATCATTTTAATCATAATTTTCGAATTTCACATCAAAACATCACTTAGTGACTCAAACCCTAATAGAATTTTCCAATTAAACATACATGCATTCACTTAGCATCAAACTAATCCCTTTTTGACCCATTTTTCATTCGGCTTAAACCACAAATCACAATTCAAGAACCAAACAATGACATGCATCACTAATTCCTCTTTTAGAACAACATGCAATCTCATTTCTTACTAATTAAACTTAGTTTATACAAGTTTAAGTCACAAAAATCCAATTCCCTTTTATTTACACTAAAACCGAACCAAAATTCAACATGCAACCCTCAAATTTTGATTTCTCATATAACCAAACAATTAAACAAGTTAAAATCTTTCTAACACAATTATCCAAACCCATTTTATCAACTAACACCCTTAAATTTCCAAAAGAAATACAAAACCCTTTTTGAACTTTTCAAGAAATCATTACATGCAAGAGCTAAACATGGGTTTTACGGATTATAGAACTCAGAAACTACATCACCGTTCACCACCGGCTCACCGGAGCTCACAACCGGTGGCGGTGACTTCTCGGTGGTGCCCAATTCGGGTCTCCACCTTGAAGCCCCCGATTACCTCTGAACAATCACAATAACACACATGCAAAGCACAAACATCAAGGAAGCCACATCATTTCAGTTTTTAAGAAGTGTACACGCGATAATCAACTCGATCTCGAACCCATATACACGCATATACTCGCATGCAAGGGTATACACACATACACATACTTCTACCTACATATATATGATTATCAAGAGGATTTATGAAGGATTGTTGAGATATGGCAAGGGAAAGAGAGATATACAGAGAGAGAGAGAGAGAAGAAAGCCGAGAGAGATGAGAGTGAAAGAGAGAAAGAGAGTGAGATGAGAGGGTCACAGAAAGAAAAAGAAAGAATGGGGGGGGGGGAATGAGCTAGTATATATGATAGAGGGCAGGGGTAGTTTAGTAAATTACTAATCCCCTTTTAGTTTGATTTCCTTTCTCTTTTTACTCCAATAAAATAAAAATTGAATATTAAATTTATCTCTCTAAGAAAGTTGAAAAATATTGCGAATGACAATTTTAAGACGTAGATCTCGAAATTAGCTTTCCAACCATTACTCATAATAAGCTTTTGAGCGTACGGTTGATTTTATATGATTTATACAAGTTTATGCTAAATATAGCATTTTAATACATAAAATGATTTTAAAATGCAATGATCATGAAATAAATCCGTTTATCCTTTTTAGAAAGTCCCTAGGACTATTTCGAAGATAATAAAACAAATTCCACGCCATGACCTTACTCGAATAATTTTATAAAAATGTGCCAAGGTTAAATAAACCTTATTTAAATCAAATAATTCCCTTAAATCCATAAAAATATTAACAGATCACGTAATCATGTATACATACAAGCAAGCACATATACTCACACATCACAACTCATGTCTGATCATAAAATTTTCCCCTTTTTATCGTTATTCCTCTTTACGCGTACCGGGGACGCTCAGCGTTTCAATTACGCTTCTTAATTACCTTTACCAACCGACACGTCACTAGAACACAATACTTTACTTAAACATTTCATTTCACATAATAACACATATGGCACATAAATCACACTTTATTCACTTAATTATGTCGTAAAATTCTCAGTCGTCACAATCTACCCTCCTTAAAAGGATTCTGTCCCCAGAATCTAGTCTAAGCAAATAGATGGGGATACTTTTCTTACATTTCACTTTCTAATTCCCAAGTTGATTCTTCCACTAATGGATTTCTCCACAACACTCTAACTAGAGGTACAACTTTATTTCTAAGTGTCCTCTCCTTTCGGTCTAAGATTCAGACTTGTTGTTCCACATAAGACAAATCTGGTTGAATTTCCACTGGTTCCAATTCGATCACATGGCTCACATCAGCATTAGACTTATTTAGAAGAGATATATGAAATACATTGTGAAGATGTTGCATTTTCAGAGGTACCGTTAATTCATATGCCACCTTTCCAACTCGTCGCAGTACTTTGAATGGTCCAATATACCTAGGACTCAACTTCCCTTGCTTTCCGAATCTGGTTAAACCTTTCCAAGGAGATATCTTTAACAAGACTTTTTCTCCAGGTTCGAATTGCACATCTTTTCGTTCTCGATTTGTATACTTCGTTTGTCGATCTTGAGCAGCAATTAATCTTTTTCGAATCATTTCCACCTTTTCTTTTGTTTATTGAACTAGGTCTGGGCCAATTAATTTGCGCTCACCTACTTCATCCCAATATGTAGGGGATCTACACTTTCTTCCATACAACGCTTCATAAGGCGATATACCAATGATTGCGTGATAACTGTAGTTGTAGGAAAACTCAATCAATGGCAAATGATCGTCCCAATTTCCTTTGAAATCTATTGCACAAGTTCGAAATATATCCTCGATCGTCTGTATTGTCCTTCCACTTTATCCGTCAGTCTGCGGATGATATGCTGTACTCATTTTCAGCTTAGTTCCCAAATGATCATGAAATTGTCACCAAAATCTTGAGTTAAACCTCGGATCTCTATCAGACACGATAGATACAGGAACTTCGTGACGCATCACAATCTCATTCAAGTACAATTTGACCAATTTTTCCAATGAAAACCTTTCATTTATCGGCAAGAAATGTGTTGATTTTGTCAATCGATGGATTACTACCCAAATCGCATCATGATTGGACTTGGTTTTAGGTAATCCTACCATAAAATCCATCGTGATATGTTCCCATTTCCATTCTGGTATGTCTAGTGGTTGAAGCAATCCACTTGGTCTCTGATGTTCCGCTTTTACTCTTTGACACGTATAACACTTACTTATCCATTCCGCAATTTCCTTTTTCATGTTTGGCCACCAATAACTCTCTTTTAAATCCTTGTATATTTTCGTACTTCCAGGGTGAATTGAGAATCTCAAGTTATGCGCTTCATGCAAAATCTCGTGCTTTAGCTCCACAATATTAGGTATCCAAATACGTGAGTTAACACGTATATTCCTCTTTCATCCTTTTGAGCTTTGATTTCTTCTCCTGATAACTTATCCTTTTCACGATTCATCACTTGCTCTTGACAACATCGGATCTTTTCCAAAATTTCAGGTTGAAAAGACATCGCATAAATTGCTTCACCTCCAAATTCTGGAGTCTGCACTTTTATTTCCATCCTTTCGAAATCGTTGATCAATTCCTCCGATGACGTTAACATATTCAATTTTTTTTTACGACTTAGAGCGTCTGCTACCATATTTGCCTTTCCAGGATGATAGTTTATCGCACAATCGTAATCTTTGATCAATTCTAACCATCTTCTTTGTCTCATATTCAACTCCTTTTGAGTAAAAATATACTTTAAACTCTTATGATCTGTATAGATCTCGCACTTTTCCCCGTATAAATAATGTCTCCAAATCTTAAGGGCAAACACAATTGCTGCCAATTCCAAATCATGTGTGGGATATTTTTGTTCATGCGGCTTGGGTTGCCTTGACGCATATGCTATTACCTTCCTGTGTTGCATTAACACACATCCAAGTCCTTTATACGAAGCATCACTGAATATCACAAATTCTCCTTTTTCATCAGGTAACACCAGCACTGGGGCAGTTACCAACCTCTTCTTTAACTCTTGAAAGCTTTCCTCACACTTATCCGTCCACACAAATTTCTCGTTCTTGCTTGTCAACTTTGTTAATGGAACAACAATCTTAGAGAAATCTTTCACAAACCTTCTATAGTATCCGGCTAATCCCAAAAAACTTCTGACTTCCGTAGGAGTCTTGGGTCTTTCCCAATTCATCACAGCTTCTATCTTGGCTGGGTCTACTTTGATTCCCTCTTTATTAACTACATGCCCAAGAAATTGCACTTCCTTTAGCCAAAATTCACACTTCGAAAACTTGGCACACAACTTTTCTTTTCTCAGAATTTCTAAGGGAATCCTCAAATTCTCCTTGTGATATTCTTCCATCTTGGAATATATCAATATATCATCGATAAACACTATGATGAACTTATCCAAATATTGCTTGAACACTCTGTTCATAAGATCCATAAATGCTGCTGGCGCGTTTGTCAAACCAAACGCCATTACCAAAAACTCGTAGTGTCCATATCTCGTTCAAAACGCTGTCTTAGGTATATCCTCCGCTTTAATCTTTAATTGATGATACCCAGATCTTAAATCAATCTTGGAGAAACACGAAGCTCCTTTTAACTAATCAAACAAGTCATCGATTCACGGTAGAGGGTACTTATTCTTAATCGTCAATTTATTTAATTCACGATAATCAATGCACAACCTCATACTTCCATCCTTTTTTTTTACAAACAATACCGGTACACCCCACGGGGATACACTCGGGCGAATTACTCCTTTATCCAACAATTCTTGTAACTGTGCTGCCAATTCCTTCATCTCAACTAGCGCCATACGATAGGGAGCTTTTGATACTGGTTCGTTCCAGGAGCCAAATCAATCGTAAACTCGATCTCTCTATCTGGAGGTAGTCCAGGCAATTCATCAGGAAACACATCAGGAAAATCTCTTACTATTGGAATATCTTCAATCCTTACGGTTTCTTTTTCCACGTCCTTAACATGAGCCAAATAAACTTCGCATCCTTGACGTAATAATCTCCTTGTTTCGATAGCCGTTAGAAAATTCTTTTCTTGTCTTTTCCCTTTGAATATCACTTCATCACCATCCTTGGTTCTTAACTTCACCTTCTTACTTTTACACTCTATCTGCGCCTCATGGTTTGACAACCAATCCATTCCTAATATAACCTCGAATTCTCCTAGCTTAAAAGGAATTAAGTCAGCAGAAAAGTGCCGACCTTCTATAACCACATCACAATCAGGACAAACCTTATTAACAATAACTTTTTCTTGATTTTCTACCTCTATAATCAAATTAGGTTCCAGAGGGTGCACAACACAATTTAGTTTATCAAGAATAATTTCAGAAATAAAAGATCTAGTGGCTCCAGAATCCATCAATACTTTTACTTCTACTGAGTTAATAACAAGCATACCTGCCACCACGTCCACATCTTGCACAACATCTTTCATTGTCATATTAAAGGTCCTAGCTCTGGTTGAGCTGACGGTGTTGGGAGAGATGACGGTCCAGCAATCCTAAGAACATTGGCCTTTTTGAACAGGCTCCTTGCAGTTTCTGGCCATATAGCCCACCTTCCCACGTTTGAAACAAGCTAAATCAGGCTTCTTTGCTCCATGGACACTCTGATGAGTAATGCCCTTTCTGGTTACACTTGAAACAGGTCACGTCCAACTTATTACACCTTCCCGGGTGTATCTTTCCACAAACCTTGCATTCTTGAATCTGAGGTCTGTTATCCTTTCCCGGTTGTCCTGCTTTCGGGAAACTGTTCTTCTGGGCTCCGTTACCGGGTTTAAACTTCTGAAATTTTTGGTTCTGACCTCCACCATTCTTACCAAATTTCCCTCTAAACTTTGAACTTCCTTGCTCTTGCTCCGAGCTTTCAAAATTCATTTTCCTTCCTTCATTTTCTCTTTTTGCCGCTTCACGCTCTCCTTCTACTATCATTACCTTCTGCACCAAGGCGGCATAATTCTTGATCTCCAACAAAGACATTTGACTTTTAATCCATGGCCTAAGTACCTATTGGAACCTCTTGGCCTTCTTTGCCTCCGTATTTACATACTCAGGTATGAATCTAGACAACTCCAAAAATTTCACCTCATACTCCGGTACCGACATATCTTCTTGTCTAAGGTCCAGAAATTTCATCTCCAACTGGTCTTGCATATAACTTGGCAAATATTTATCCAGAAATATTTCAGTAAACTTCTCCCATGATAAGTCCTTTCCTTCCAGCAATGCCTTCGAAGATTCCCACCAGAAACTCGCTTCATCTTTAAGGTAATAACTCGCATACTGGGCTTTCTTGTCATCCTTAACTTCTGCAAACTCAAAAGCTTTTTCCATTTCTCTTAACCACGACTGTGCTTTTATCGGGTCTAGCAAACCTAGGAATTCTGGGGGATGAACAGATTGAAAGTGTTTGAAGTTTCCAACTTTAGGGGCTACGAGTTGTTGCAAAAGCTGAGCAAGTCTGCTCATCATGGTGGTTTCTGGATTCACTTCTGGGTCTTGGGTTTGAACTTCTTCTTGGTGATCTGGTGAGTTGGCCATTTCTTACAAACCTGATTGAGCAATTATTTAGCAATACGATAGCATGGCATATATAACAACATTTTATTATGAAATCTCTTTTGCGGGTTTTAAGCTTTTCCCAATTTTACACATGCAATCCTATTACTATATAATTCTCATATCAGTGTTGTTTTCTCATGGCACAGGGTATGATATTACGGAATTTTAAATACGGTTATATGAAAATATGGTATTTAGAACAGTTTATACAGATTTTTAGGGTGCACAATAGGAAACAAGATATATAATGGATTCATCAAACCAAGGGTACATAAATAAAAGTCTGGTTATCACAAGTTCAGGAATAAGGTACAATATTATAACAGGGTTAAACAGAGGAAAAACTGGAAAATATCCCCCTATCTACCCCTAACTTCTAACAACTACTACTACAAAGTTCTGAGATACGATACAACAAATGAAAAAGGGATCCCGGCATCTGACCAAGTATCCCAAAGCCTACCAGCGCTGAAAAACAACAACTACGGGCTCAACCAAAAGTCCCGCCTAACAATTAATCATCCAGAATCTCTCTCAACACAACCAACATCCAGCGAATGATCTTATGCAGCCTCCGGGCCTCAGCATCAGCATCACTAGTGGATGGTCCCTCATCCAATCTCCTCCGGGCAACCTGCTCCACCAACTGAATCCTATCTCTCCACTCCTCCATCACTACTGAAGTCATCTGCCTAGAGTCTCGAATCAACCTATCCACCAAAGCTCCCAACTCAGGAATACGGGAGTAAACAAAGTCTCGATCCTGGGCTAACTTGCCACCAACACTGACAGGCACAATATTAGGCATCTCAGACTCTGGCTCAGGGCAGGGGTCTCTGAATCTGGCCTCAAGGGTGAAATTTGCATAGGGATCTCACTACTCTCAGAAGGATCTTCCTCTGGATCTGAACTAACATACACAGGCTCCTCTGGAGAGGGTGGAATGGGATCCACTGGGGTACCGGTCAAACTAATCTCTGAATCGGAATCACTACCACTACTGGGATCCTGAGAGAAAACACAAAACAGCAACCAAGAAACATCGTTAGGGTTAAATAAAGCTTCTTAGCTAACTCACACCCTAACTCTAGTCACCACTTTAGCTAATACACACTTTTCCTTAGACTATACCTAATAGTCTAACTCAACTCTATTTTAGTCGAACTCTCTCGCAATATAAATATATTCCCAAAATACCCCTTTTTAATTATAACTTGTCTCAGGGACTAGATCCTGTAGCTCTGATACCAACTTGTGATGCCCTCAATCTCGGGGTTACGAAATGAGGACCCACACACCTTTAAACTACTAATTAAATAAGCATAAACCCCGATTAGCTAATAACATGATCAAACAGGATAAAGTATGAGACAAGATTATAACTACCAACCATAGAATATAACTTACAACCCAAAATAAAACCAAATATATATAGTCAATCCCGACTTGGAACCGATAGATAACCCATTATATCTTTACAACTCTCTGGCTAAGCGCTTGCTCACTCAAAAACTGTACTACCTGCTCTGAAAACTGGAAGCCCTCAACACGATAGGGACCACCAGGTACGCTCTTACGAGCAGTACGCCTAAGTCTGGCCATCTTCTTCCTTAACTGCCATGGTTAGATTAGAACAAAACATATGAGTATAAAACTCAGCAAGTAACTAAAAAGCAGTTCTACGATACAAAATCAACAATATACATTACTGATCTCAGGGCATTCTACTTTATCAATTCTAGGTGGCAGATTTCTATCTTTTAGGCTATGAAAGGGATTATGAAGAAAATTTTAGGCTTTAAGGAACAAGGCTCAAGGCAGGGGGAAAGCCGACATTTATCACAAATCATTAACAGGATCACAAATGATCTTTCAAATGGAAAGCGATAATCTTTTCATTATAAGAAATCAATTATATGATCAACGGAATCAAAATCAGGGTTCACAAGCTATAAGCTTCACAATATCACAAACAACTCTTTTCAAAGCAATATAAACCTTTTTTATTTTCAAAGAATTAATTACTGAGTAAGAAATTTCAATTTCTTTTTAAATAATTATGGAACCCTTGATTGGACCACTTTATCTTTTATTTCATAATAATAATACGGGTGATCAGCCCGTACAGACCTCCATCCGGTCTTTAAGGTACCAATGGCATAATTTCAGCCTTAAACTGGATTAGCCCCGCTAGCCTCTTACTATGACTGGACTAGTCCCACTAGCCTCTTACGTCCCAATCCAATCCATCAAGAATTCGTTTGGAAAACCTTGAGTTCGAAAAAGGTAGGTTTACTAAATTCATTTTATCATTACCAAGAATTTGAAATCATTCAGACTCTTTTAAGTCGAAACTCATTCTTATGTTCAATTTCAAGAATTCAAAGTTAAGGAAATGAATCAAGGACAAGAAAAGTTCAATTCTGGGGATCTTGATCAACGATAACATGATAACCAAGTTAGGGAAATCAAATCCGTTTCAAAGATCAATAGAGTATAAGGTAAACAAGGAATGTAGCATCATTACAAGGGGTTCGTAAAGGTATTTACAAGGGTTATAACGGTTCATGGTATATAGGTAATCAGAATAGGAAAAGAGTTACCAAAGGGTTGGATCAATAAGCTTACCAACAACAAGTTCACAAGATCAATAACAGGGTATCTCAAAATCAATAACAGGGGTACATTACTTTAGCAGTTCAATACTTTACATGGCATGACCAATATCCTCTTTTTAACCATTTACACAAGTAGAGTTACTTGCCTGAATTCGCTTTCCTGAAGGTTGAACTACTACCACCTAGTATACATTTCCCTTTCCTAGCCTGAATGCCCTCACACTCCGAATCTGCAATCCAAAACCAAAACCTTAATTAGTTTCTCAAAGTCACATTCCCGGAACATTCACTCATTAAGATAACTCGATTATACTCTTGACTCGAACTATACTAGTATAGCTTATACACACATGTACATAGCACATAACACATTCTTTTCTTATAGCCTTTATATCTTTATATACTCAATAATCAACTTATACTCACTTTAATCTCGACTATTCTTCAAATCAAACCACTATAACTCATACGAGTACACGATTCATTAACAACTAAATCTATACGACCATAACTATCACTTATAGCTCTTTTTAAAATCAAACAACTTAGTTCCATTTTCTTTTATTCCTTAATTCGAACCACATACTACAATCAAATAAACAAATCCATGGATATTCATATATACACACCTAATCATTCTTTTGATTATCAAAAACCAAGTTTTGACTTTTAATTCCTATGGCCTATTCGGCCTTATTGTATTTACTAAGCACAAAATTAATCAAATACTCACTTTAGCTCATATAACACATAGCTCAATCAAAACCTTTAAAAGAATCATTTTCCTTTCTTTTAATCATCAAATTCGAACCATAGCCCTATTTATACAATCAAATTTCTCAAAATTATACCATGCAACTTTATTTCTAGCATAAGCCAACATTTAAACTAACACCATTTTCTTTATCAACAAAATTCGAACCAAATCATACATATATGCTTACATGCAATTCAAATTCATCTCTTAATTAAATCAAACACTCATTTTAATCATAATTTTCGAATTTCACATCAAAACATCACTTAGTGACTCAAACCCTAATAGAATTTTCCAGTTAAACATACATGCATTCACTTAGCATCAAACCAATCCCTTTTTGACCCATTTTTCATTCGGCTTAAACCACAAATCATAATTCAAGAACCAAACAATTACATGCATCACTAATTCCTCTTTTAGAACAACATGCAATCTCATTTCTTACTAATTAAACTTAGTTTATACAAGATTAAGTCACAAAAATCCAATTCCCTTTTATTTACACTAAAACCGAACCAAATTCAACATGCAACCCTCAAATTTTGATTTCTCATATAACCAAGCAATTAAACAAGTTAAAATTTTTCTAACACAATTATCCAAACCAATTTTATCAACTAACACCCTTAAATTTCCAAAAGAAATACAAAACCCTTTTTGAACTTTTCAAGAAATCATTACATGCAAGAGCTAAACATGGGTTTTACGGATTATAGAACTCAGAAACTACATCACCGTTCACCACCGGCTCACCGGAGCTCACAGCCGGTGGCGGTGACTTCTCGGTGGTGCCCAATTCGGGTCTCCACCTTGAAGCCGCCGATTACCTCTGAACAATCACAATAACACACATGCAAAGCACAAACATCAAGGAAGCCAGATCATTTCAGTTTTGAAGAAGTGTACACGCGATAATCAACTCGATCTCGAACTCATATACACGCATATACTCGCATGCAAGGGTATACACACACTTCTACCTACATATAAATGATTATCAAGAGGGTTTATGAAGGATTGTTTAGATATGGCAAGGGAAAGAGAGATATACCGAGAGAGAGAGAGAGAGAGAGAGAGAAGAAAGCCGAGAGAGATGAGAGCGATAGAGAGAAAGAGAGTGAGATGAGAGGGTCACGGAAAGAAAAAGAAAGAGGGGGGGGGGAATGAGCTAGTATATATAATAGAGGGTAGGGGTAGTTTAGTAAATTACTAATCCCCTTTTAGTTTGATTTCCTTTCTCTTTTTACTCCAATAAAATAAAAATTGAATATCAAATTTATCTCTCTCAAAAAATTGAAAAATATTGCGAATGACAATTTTAAGACGTAGATCTCGAAATTAGCTTTGCAACCATTACTCATAATAAACTTTTGAGCGTACAGTTGATTTTATATGATTTTTACAAGTTTATGCTAAAAATAGCATTTTAATACATAAAATCATATTAAAATGCAACGATCATGAAATAAATCCGTTTATCCTTTTTAGAAAGTCCCTAGGACTATTTCGAAGATAATAAAATAAATTCCACACCATGACCTTACTCAGATAATTTTATAAAAATGTGCAAAGGTTAAATAAACCTTATTTAAATCAAATAATTCCCTTAAATCCATAAAAATATTAACAGATCACGTAATCATGCATACAGACAAGCAAGCACATATACTCGCACATCACAACTCATGTCTGATCATAATATTTTTCACTTTTTATCATTATTCCTCTTTACCCGTATCGGGTCACGTTCTGCCTGACGGCCCGACGCTCAGCGTTTCAATTACGCTTCTTAATTACCTTTACCAACCGACACGTCACTAGAACGCAATACTTTACTTAAACATTTCATTTCACATAATAATACATATTCCACATTTTAGACACTTTAATCCCTTTTTAGGACGGGTTCCGTTCTACCTGATGGCCCGACAACACAACTTAACTCCTAAGCTGACTCTTTAAATTGGAACGCATCTATCTACGCTCCCAAATACTAATATTCAATAAAGAAAATTAATCATCACTTAATCATATAATTTATAATCATGGCACATAAATCACACTTTATTCACTTAATTACGTCACAAAATTCTCAGTCGTCACACTAGGCCAAACTATACAATACATAACTATAGTATAATATAATATAAATAACTTTACATAACAGAACTTACACTAATCCGCAAACCATGGGCCAACCACCTTCCAAAAGCTTCTTCTTTGCTTCCTCGAATTACGCGGCTAAACAGCGCAAGTTAATCCTCACTGGAGGTTAAATTTAAAAACAGGCAAGTATGAGCGAAAGAAATGCTCAGCAAGTTCATTATAGCATATATATGGTCGTTTTGATATAAAACTGACATCTGCAATAGCGCAGAACATTTTAAAATCATAATTGCTGAAACAGAAAATTTATTAAAGAATCGGATAATTGTTTCTCACTTTATTCAAAACTCTTTTTGATATTTTTGAGCGAAATGCTTGAGCAATACTTTGAATCTTGATGAGAATAAAACTCGTAAAACAGTGTTTACGGAAATATCGTAAACAATGATAACAAGAAACAATGATTATGGACTGAACCATAAACTTTATTCAAAATCGAACTCTTGATATTAATATTTATTTTATTGTCATATCAAATTATATATATCAATACAAACTTTGATGCTCACAACATCCTATAATGAAGTCAACATCAATCATCTATACTAATACCACCTTTGATATTTAACAACAACCTAAATATCCACATCAAGCAAAAACTGAATTAAAACTGCATTTCACCTTTAATCCAAAATGGATGCAGTTGATAAATCATTTATTCTATGATTATCAAAACAATTTAGAAACAACATTTTAGATTGGAACCAATTATGCACTATGTTGTTCCTGATGATCAGTCACGAAACAGTACCGGTATCCCGCAGCCATACCGTAAATATAGGTCCCCCCATATCCCGCAGCTATACGGTACCTATAGGGCGCCAGAAAAGGCGTATATTCGCATTGTAAGATATTGTACTTCTGTATAATAGCTCACGCTGGACCGGTGCCTCGGCGTCTTACGCAACCAGTAACTATCCAATCTTAAAACATTTTTTTCAAAGGGGTCATAAAAATCGACACCCTATATAATTTTATTCCCCCATTTACTTGGGCAGGAATACTCGCAAGCAAATTATTTTTCTCAAGGTATAAAACATTTAAAAATCCAGTAATTTGATAAGTAAAAACATTTAACTATTCTGAACATAAAATAACAGAGAGTACTTGCATGATAAACATTTAACTCAGCGATATATAAAACATTTATCTATTCCAAACTTAGCATATAATAGCAATGCTTGAATAATTATAAGCAATTGGATATGAAAAATATTGAATTATTCTGGAATTAGAATAGCGTAGGAAACTTGTATAATAGGATTCAAAATAAATATCACTTGAACAATAAGTGATGATAAGGATACTTGCCTTCGGATTTTTAGCAGTTAGTCACATTCGCAATAACACAATCCCTCATTCTGACATCTCATCGTATCATCGTCTTTCCTTTCGATAATTCACTGATGTGCTGCTCATGTGATTGCTAGAAGTCAGATATCCAATGCCATTCCATTTCACTCTTTATCCAACGTCTTCTCCTGATCAACTCGAATGATCCGTATCTATAATTAAAATATACAACTTTAATCGTCTAAACGATAATTACTCGATGAACTGCGCGTCAAAACCCTATCGTCTACCCATACGATAGCCCACACATAAAGGAAACAGCCAAATACAAGACTATTGACCCACGTATGCACGTAATTCACATATCACATAAGCACATAATCCACGTATCATATAATTCATATAACACATGCCTTGGTTCGTCAAAATGTTCGATTTAGTACGTTTAAAATTGAAATTGGATTAAAATATGATTTATCGGTCAATAATCAACTCAGAATGATTCGTAAAACAAACAACCTTTCAAAACAAAAGGATTTGGGTTTCGAAAGTACTTTTATTGAAAACGGAATATTTTTCTAAGTCTAGACGCGTTCGTTTTGTATTAAACGGACGAACGGTTCATTTATTACGAATAAAATAAGAATAAATAGGAATAAATAAATTAATTATAATATTAATTGATTTTTAAATACCAAAATATAATTTTTACAAGCTTAAAACTAATTTTTAAGAATTATTTGAATTAATTATAAATAATTATATTTTATTTAACTATTTATAAATAAAATCAGTTGATTAAATGATTTAATAATTAAATTCATAAATAATTAACTAAAATAAATCGTAAATAATTAAATCAAATTGTATTTTAAAAATAATAAAAGAAAATGCTTTTTGGAATTTAAAATAATTCAGTAAATAATTTTTTAGAATTTAAGATAATAATAAAATGATTTTTAAAATAAAAGAAATGATTTTCGAAGATAGAAAAGAAATTTTGAATTAATTTTGAAAAAGAATTTGTGGAAATAGATTTTTAGAAAGGGAAAAGTGGACAGGGGGATCAAACCCGGGTTGAATTAAAAGAAACGGGTCGGGTGGAACTGAGAAATGGATCGGGAAGAATTTGATCGGGTCGGGTTCGAAGACCACCGGTTTCTGGAAAAACTCCAGATCCGGCGGCTTCTCGCCGGACTCCGGTGAGTCCATTCCCAGCCAAAAATGACTCGCTCAACACCGATTTTCAGCTGAAATTGATACTTTTTTCTAGAAACTCGTTCAAACCATTGACAGTAACAAACAATCCTCCGTTCAATTTCTCCGACCAAAATCAACTAAAATCCGGCGAACTCGTCGAAAATTTCGAACCTACTCACTTTTATACTAAACTCGACGATATATATATCAAATTGAAACTGGGAATTCGTACAATCAACTACGAGTAACCTAATAATCAAACAATCATCAACGAATCCGGAAAATCAAAAATTAAAATCGACTTTAACAAAGAACTCAGTTTGAACAATCCTAAACTAAAACGACTCAGATTTATATTTAAATTGACTATAACGAATACAATAAAGCTTAATACAACATCAAAAACAATCAAAAGTTCAAGAAAATCAAGAACCCAATTCGTGTTCAAAATTGAAAAAAAATGAAATTTTGCAATACCCAATCTTATGCAGAGATGTTGGTATCAAAATAAAGGGCTCTCCAAGAGCTTCAAATCGGTTACCAGAACATCACAAACGGAGATCTGTAGCTCCTGGAATCATCAATCAAAGTTGAAGAACAAAATTTCACCCCCAAATTATTTTCTATTTTTCTGTTTTTTTTTAATAAAATGAATAATAAAATATAAATTCCACCTATTTATATTTTACAGAAAATAATTACCCCAAAATCAATTAAGGGTGTTTTTATCCCTTAATTAAAATAATTAGGCCCAAAAATTATAATTATGGGGAATAATTTTAAAAGTAATAGAATATAAAATTTATATCAAAATTTCCCAAAAATTACGAATAATTCAAAAATGTAAAAATAACGTGTATTTGAAATATGCATAATTTTATAAAAAAAATATGATTTTTTTGTGGGCTTTGTCGTCCTGGTGGGGTCCTGGTCCGTTGATTTTTGAAAAATGGAAACGATTCCTAAATTAACAGAAAACCCCCAAAACGCATAAAAGGCATTCAAACATAAATAAAACAAGTACATCGATAAAGACGCTAATAAACACGCGTCCAGATTGCGGATTGATTCGTATAAATGCATTTTAAACACGTAACGAGTATCCGAAAAATACTCTGGTCCTTACGGGACCACACACAACTCTATCGCATGCTAACTCATGGTCAGACACACTTTTAAATAATATTAACCACATAATAATTCATTTAACACGTAACAAAATAGCTCTAAAATATTATTTTTAAATATTTTTAAACATCACCCTATACCCGGGTGAACACGGGTAAAATACCAAATAATATTTGTGACACAGATAAAATATTGAGGCGAGTAAAATATCCACTCGATCCCCAAGACTAGGAAATACACTCAGTTTTACCGCTATCGATAAAACTATCAACTTTTAAAATAAGCATTTTGAAAATAATACCTTTAAGTAAATATTTTTAGAAAACCAAAAGGGAATAACACCAATTAACAATTAGCATATTGAGTCATTTAACGACACAAACTCATCAAACAGGAATAAAATATCCACCATTTTATTCCTTTTAAATCATAAAAGCACATATATATATATATATTCAAATAATAATTATAATAATTCTAAAAATACGGGATATTACACATTATATCAATTAAACGAATTTGCTTCTAAATTTTGATTTTATTTTAGCCCGTTTATTATTTTGTTTTAGTCTGATAACATTATATCGATCAAACGATTTTTTTAAATTCTTATTAGTTACTATTATTTTATTTTAGTCTGAGAGTGCAAATCCAGCTAACTCTATGTAGTTAATTTTTATTTCTATTTAAGATTGGATCAATAATATAATTTTGTTTAGTCCAGATCGGTTTAATATTATATATTATTTTGTTTAAATCAAGACCATTAGAGATATTATAATTTTGTTTATATTTAAATAAATTTATTTTAAATATTAATCTATCTATGAGAGTATTTTAAATATTACTATAATTACAATGAACCGACGGACTACCCACCAGACTTTCATTGTTTCGTCTTTAATATAAAAGTATAGATAAGGATATAACATAATTTATTAATTAATAAGTAATTCTAGATCTTATTTTGTATATAAAAAATTTAGCTTTATCATGTGCACAATATCAAAATACTATAAAATATTTGTTAATAATCTAGGATTAAAAAATTGAAAAATTAATATCCGTTCGAAATATCGTATCCGAGATTATCTTTTTGACTATCCTAATTTAATCCTCTTTATTAACAAATTTAAATAAAACTTAAATAATAATTTGTACAGTTACATTTTAGAAGATCGCTCGAGTCCGTAATATGGGCATTTTATTTAACATATAACTATTTAATAGTATTATTTTATTATTATTCACAAAATAATCCCGATATTATTAATACATTATTTTTACCTAACTGCGTTGACAAAAACAAAATTATTACGAACATAATTAATTTAAAACTTTGTTCAATTTAAAACATGCACCACTATTTAAATTAAAAAAAATAATTCTAAAATAAAATTAAGTACATGTAAAACTTTAAAATATTAAAATGTAAATAATATATTTAATTAATATTGTTTAGTATATTCATTTCATAAATATACACGAGAGTCGATCATAATTTATTACTAAAATTTATATTAATCATATTACTTGTATACAATAACTAATTGAGTAAAACATTGAAGAAAAACATATTTTATATATTGTAAAGAGTTTTTTCTTTACGAATAAGGTTGAATAAATACTCAACATTTCAATTATCTTTTGGGACGTGTTGACGGAGGAATCTGGTAACAACAAAGATTGAGGTTTCTCGCCGGAACTAAGATCTATGACGGTGGTTCTTCACCGGAAAATCAAGCGGTGCGTGGTGGTTTGTGGTTGTTTTAGGATGAGATTGATCAGAGTAAGTGGTGGCTCTCTTATCAGCTCTCAACTTCTTACCCTTTCAATGTGCCTACGTACCCTTTATATAGGGATCAAGCCTGACATAGTTCTTGTAGAACAAGAAATCTAATAGGCTTAGACTTCTTATTCCTAGGCCCGGTAGAAGCCCATCCAAAGTCCGTCTTCCGCTAGCTTTAGGAATGTCCAACTATGAGGCCCAACCGCAAAGGCCCAAGGCTCGTCCGTAATCGCAGGACTTCACGGATAATGCATCTCCTTGCGCAAGGATAACACTCCGCTACAACTATTTCCCTTCATTTACGGACGCAGGTATAACCACGATTCACCCCAAGTGCCGGACGCATCCCTGTCCCCCGAATGAGGATAGCCCACCAGATAACAGGACAGGTGATCCCAAGCTCTTGGGTGCAAAGTGCACGATGACTCCAAAGTTCTCCAATGAGGACACCCGTTGAATAGAAGAACAGAGTTCCCAAAGCACACACCAATGTTAACCCCGCATCCCCAACGAGGACACCCGTTGAATACATGAGGAGGCCTTCAATCATCAGGCATACCCCTGGAGGCCTTCAAGCTTTTCACGGACATCCCCCTCCTTGACCGCCTCAAGGAGGGAATTTTTCAAAGAGTACCTGCAACTAATACATTAGTAAAAATAATCTCCACTGCTCCTCTCCATGCAAGCTTTATCCTAAAATCACCATTGAGAATACATAGACTAGGTACTGGATGCGTCCTAAGATCCTGGGCGCGTTCTCTCCTTCATGAAACCTACATAGCCTCCTCAAAACCCTGGTGCACAACATTCCACTACACAGGGCGCGTCCTAGGCAAGACAGACGCGTCCTCCAACTGCTATTGCTACAAGACCATGTTTACCAAATGCCTTCACCACTGTTGACGCGTCCACGTCTCTTGGGCGCGTCCATCCCAAGCAATGCACTCCCATACTTCACCATCACCTGCCCATAAAACATCTTCTAACATGTAGACGCGTCCCCATTACATGGACGCATCCTAACCTTCCACAATGTAATACCGGTCTTGACTGTACTTAATCTACGTTTGACTCGAGTCACTCCAATACCAAATTTTGGGTATAACAACTACCCCCAAATTCTATTTGCAGTTAAAAACAAAATTGGAATTTTTATCCATAAAACCATGCAACAAAATTTGGCTCACAAACACAGGGCGCGTCGTTGGCGGTGGACGCGTCTTGCCTTTACTTTATACCCGTGGCGTACAGCTGTCATCCATGTAAGCTGACCCTCTTCTATAAATACCCTAAAAAGGGAATTCCCATCAACACTTTACCCTTTTCTCGATAACCGCCATCGCCGCCCTTGTAAGCAGGAGTATTGAAGTTCAAAAATCCGGAGATTTATCCGGCCATTTCTCATTTTTCTCAGCTTAATCAAACCCCCAACTTACGAGGTACGTAAATCATCCTTTATTTCTTCATTTGGTCGAATAACCCCATCAAAATAAGTAAAAAATGGTTCATATGCTTCATGTTTATGTCAAATGTTCTTCATTTCTTTTGTATGTATATGTGTATATATCTATAAATGCATCATACTTTGCTTCTTTGATTCCGTAATTACATGTTTTTAGGGCTTTAATTGGATTTCCCCAAACTGCTAACAGTTGGTTAAAATTCCATTGCATTGCAATCACATAGGACGCGTCTACCCGTCAGGGCGCATCCTATCTTCCCTTGTTTTAGACGTATATTTAAGTCATTTTAACCAGAGGTCACATATGGACAATATTCTACTAGGACGCGTCTTCGTAGTGTATCTCTTGCGACAGATTCTTAGGACGCGTCCTCGCATGTTTCCAGTATCTTCTTCTTTTTCTTCTTTTTATATGTGGACGCGTCCTCAATTTTTTCTTCCTTCTTTGCAGCTAAAGAAGAAAGACGCGTCTTTGAATCTCTAAACTCAAAGACTTCTATAATGTCTGACTCTAGTTCCGATTCCATGGATCACGTCCCCATAAGCTCAAGAATAAAAAAGAAAGGACTCAAACGCAAAAGAACTCCAATTCTACATGCTAGGGCCGCCATCGAAGATTGGACGGATGATGAGATTATACCCACCACAATCCAACAGCCCCAACGCATGACTATTTCAGATGAGGACGCGTCCCCTTCTCAGGACGCGTCAGCTTCACAGGGCGCGGCTCCTTCTCAGGACACGTCTCCTCTCAGCGTAAGTGAATTTGAAAAAAGAAGTCCCGATCCTGAAAAGTATCATGTGTCTCCTCAAAAATCCGACCCTCCCCTTGAACATTGGGAACCCTCGGATGTCGAAGTGGATTGTGACTGGACCAAGCTTGATGCTTTAACTGAGGCAGAGAAAAATGCCAGGAGGAAGAAAGAAGGCAAGCTAGCCTGTGTAGCCCTCGACTCCACCGCAACGAACTTAGAGATCCAGTGGCACATGAAATATTATGACATGGAGGGCATCTAGGCACGCCCTCTTCGGACCATGAGGCCACACATCTTCAACATTGGGAACCAAAGGATCCCTAGAATGGTGCTCACACCAAAATTGATTTCTCTGGGTGTGGGCGCGCCCTTGCACCCATACATCAAAAAGATCTTGAAGTGGTATGACGTTGCCCCGGTTCAATTGTCTCCAAACTCGTACAAACTAGCTTGGGCTTTGTACATGATGTACCAAAATCTTGGACTGGATGTGCCCTCCATGAAGGAATTCAGCTTCTTTTACAGCATAAGGAAATCAATCCCTGGCTATCATTTCTTTGTAGTCAACAAGTGGCTGAATAACAAGGGATCCAATGAAGGCAAGATCAGCCATGAGAGGGATTGGAAGGAACCTTTCTTCTATGTCTATGACATCAAGAGATCCCGAGTTCGTTTCAACCTAGAACCAAGTAAGTGATTCCCAAAACATGTCCTCATATGCTCGACGCGTCTTTTACTATGGACGCGTCCTGCTTTTCCAATTTTTTTTTCTTTAACAAGTCCTTATTATTATTATTTTTTTATCTCTAGACAAAAGAGTTCAAAAGGAATTAACAGGGAAAAGAAAAAAGAGAGCAGATAAAGTTCTTCAGTATGCAGAGAAGCACTTCAACCTCAAGGACATGATCACAGAAGACAACCTCAAATTGGTGGGCGCGTTATCTGCCCGGGTTGGCTCTATCTGCAAGTTTCATGAATTTCATAATGGCAAACCCGTTCTCACAGCCTCAGAAAAAGCCAGGGGCCTTAGTGCCGCAGAAGTGGTCGAGATTGACATTAGTAAGCAATTCGACTTAAAACAAGGTAAGTGTATATGAGAAAGGATGCGTCATCCTTTTGGACGCGTCCAAAGCTATAGAATTAGCTCCTCATTCTAAAAATATCAATTTACCTAATTCCGTAGGACGCGTCATGCTAATATTTGTCTTTCCTTATATACCCAAAATTTAATACATTTTATGGGTGTTTCCTGCACACATATCTCTGTTTTTGGCGCGTCTTAATCCTAGGACGCGTCTTGTTCCAGTCATTTGGGACTCGCACTATTTTCCCGTGACCTACACTTCTCCCATAACTCACGTTATAGCCAGTATGTCCTTAGGTAGGGTGCGTAATATATTTAGGACGCACCATCCTTTCCTTATTGGACACATTCATGCATTCCTCATGCAATTACATGTTGTCACATATATTTTATTTGACATTTGCATTGACAGTCTTTAAATTATATTCTAGGCGCGTCCTACCATCAGGACGCGTCTACCTTATAAAATTAATATTTTTTAATGTTCATGTCACAAATATGGCTTCTTTCCTAAAAGGATTTGCTATTGGAGCTTCCAAAAAGCTAAGGGCCAGGAAACAGGCCCCTGCAAAGCCTGATTCAAGGTTAAAGAACCCACTCCTGCTGTAACTCCTTCTCCTCCACCAAAAATAATTGACACTACTGTGCTCGACATCCCTGAGAAGGAGGAGGACGAGCCCTCAAAGCGTCAGAAAGTAGTGCCAGATGATCAATCCTTTGTGCTTTGATATCTGGACGTGTCCTCAGCCGGTGACTTCGCTAAAGACGAAGTTAGAGGCTGGACTTTCAGGACAGAGAAACAGACAGAGGAGGCTATGGTGAGGGCTGCAGCTGAGCTTCACTTGCACGCCAGGCAAAGTGCTAATATGTCTGCAAGGCTCAGGGCGCGTCTTGCTGCCACCGACACTGCAAAGAGCCAAGCTGAAGATAAGATAAAATCTCTGGAAAAGTACATTAATCTGCTTGTCCAAGAAAAGGATGCTGAGATCAAACGCCTGGAGGAGGAGAAGACGTGTCTTGAGGGGGAGAAAGCCGTGTTGGAAGGTAGTGTTTCCTCTATGGAGAAAACAATAGAGAGTGTTAGCACTCTGAATTCTACCATGCAGCTGGAGCTTGACACTCTAAATGATGACAGACTACATGGGTGGAGAGAGGAGAAAAAACTAGTTTATCAGAATGGCTTCGCAGCTGGGTTTGAAGAGTGGTGCTCTGGGTTTATTGCAAATGACCCAGAGTATACTTTTTCAAAGTTCGATGCAGACACCCAGATATGGGTCAATGATTTTAGAGTCAGGGCTGCAGATTCTATCAAAAGTAAGAGAATTTTCCTGGGCTTGGAGGAAGAGGACGCGTCCCCTGCTCCTACTCCGCTTCAGACTCAACCTCCTCCTGCAGACAACCAAGACAAGCCTCAGGACGCGCCTCCTGCCTAGGACGCGTCCTATGTTTATTTATGGAGTTTTTTACCTGAACTATTTAAGGTTGCGGGCCCCTTGAAGCCTTGCAAATTGTAATGATTACTTTTAAACTCCTTTTGCTTGCACGTTTTCATAAGATTTCTCTTTAATTTACCTCTGCATATCTTTTTCTTTATCAACTTTTCTCTGTCACAAGTATGGGCGTGTCCTGTACGGAGGACGCGTCACCTTTGAAACATTGTTATTCTTTCTACTATCACATATTAAGCAGGTGTTATTAATGGGTGCGTCCTTTCCATTTGGACGCGTCTGGATAGAGTTGTCTGGATGGTGTATTTTTAATGAGCATGACATGATGCTGCACTTATGCATTTAGATAAGACAGAGCGTGTGGGGCGCGTCTTCCCTTTTAATTATATTTTATCAAAATTAAAGAAACATAAAACTGTCGGAGCATCAACCAAGATAACTTGGGCGCGTCCTTGGGAATAGTATGCATCTTAGTTCTATTTTCACTTGAGTTTTGATGTCCCTTTTGACAGCCACTACCTCATTTAACGTATCAGGGCGCGTCCTATGTCAAGGGCGCGTCATACAACTTAGTAAATCAACAAAAAAGCAGCCCTTTGGAAAATTTTCAAAGTTTTTCATTTATAATGCGCTCTGGTGTCAGAAGTGCACTAGTCCCATGGCTACTATGCTCTGTGGGGAATTAATTAGAAAAAATAACCCTTCAACTAGTTCTAAGGTAAGTAGTACATGCACTACCCCCTAGGCTAGGAGGAATTTATTTAATTCTAGTCTATGATCTGGGCATAGCCCTAAATATATAATAAAAGAGGTACATAAGGGGCCAAGGCCGCGCCTTACTGATAATACTTTCGGAGATGTTCCGCGTTCCACGCTCGCGGAACCAGCTTCCCTTCCATATCTTCAAGGTGATAAGTCCCTTTCCACAAGATGGCCTTTATCTTGTATGGTCCTTCCCAATTAGCTCCAAACACTCCATGTTGGGGGTTCTTCGTGTTGGGCATCACCTTCCTAAGTACCAAATCTCCCACCTTCAGCAATTGTCCCTTTACCTTCTTGTTATAATACCTTGCGGCACGTTGCTGATACGCTGTGAGCCTCAGCTGAGAATTTTCCCTTGTTTCTTCCAAGATATCCAAATAAAGCCTTTGATTAATCTCTGCATCCTCCTCTGTGTAACGGTCTCTGTGAAGCGATCCTGAACCAACTTCCACAGGCACCATAGCTTCATAGCCATAAGTAAGCATAAACGGAGTTTCTCCCGTAGTAATCGTGGTGTAGTGTTGTATGACAACATCACCTTCGGGAGTTCTTCAGGCCAAATTCCTATACGCTCTTCCAGCTTGGCTTTGAGGGTATGCTTTATTATTTTATTCACAGCTTCTGTCTGCCCATTACTTTGAAGATGATAGACTGTCGCAAACTCCTTCTTAATTTTTAAATCCTCATACAGTTATCGCAACTCCTTGCTGTCAAATTGCTTCCCGTTGTCAGATACAAGCTTGTACGGGATTCCAAACCTGCACACGATGGAGTTGAAGACAAAATCCCTGATTTTCTTTGTCGTGATGGTTGCCAACGGCATAGCCTCCGCCCACTTAGTAAAGTAATCAACTGCAACCACTGCATATTTGACATCCCCTTTAGCCTTGGGAAACTCCCCAATAAGATCTATCCCCCACATGGCAAATGGCCACGGGCTTATCATAGACGTCAAGAGCGTTGTTGGCATAGATGAGTAGTTCGCAAAACACTGGCAGCGATCACATGCCCTGACAAAATTTGTAGCATCCCCTCTCATTGTTGGCCAATAATATCCTTGGCATAAAACTTTCATTGCCAACGAGCTACCCCATGAGTGATTACCACAGATTCCTTCATGTACTTCCCTCAGGATGTAATTTCCTTCTTCTTCGTCAACACATCTAAGCAGCGGTTGATTGAACCCTCTCTTGTACAGAACTTCGTCGTACATCACATATCTTGCAGCCTGATAGCGGAGTAGACGAGCCTTACACTTATCCTCGGAGAGTGTCCCCTTGTGAATGTAGGCGAGAATGGGCGTCATCCATGTTTCCTTGGGAGCCTCATCCACTTGCATAATTTCTATCTCTGGGATACTAGGAATCTCCTGGATTTCAAGGGGTATGGATCCTAACAACACAGCCTCTTGTTGCGACCCCATTTTTGCTAGAGCATCCGCGTTACTGTTCTTCTCTCGCGTCAGACATTCCAACCTAACTTCTTTGAACATTCCAATCAGGCGTTGTGTGCATCTCAAGTATAATTCTGTTCGTGGGCCTCGCGCTTGAAATGAAAGGAATATGTCCTAAGTCCAATCATGTATTAGGATTTAGGAATAACTTCCTGTGTAATCTGTTTTGATTTCATTGATATTAATAAAAGACTTGTTTTGTTTTTATTACGGGCTTTATCTATTTAAGTGTTTAAATAAGATATACCATAGTTTAGAGTAAAGCTTTTTATGGATTATGATGAGATTATAATAGTGAGACCTAAAAGATGATAACTCTAAACTTAAATAGTTCCTGGTCATAGGATTACTAACTGGTAATTAATAATCCGCAAAGATCGGTACATACTATGCTTGCTTCATTATGAAGGATGTCTGTTCTCATAGACATTTGTGTGGTGACACTATAGCTAGTACGTAGGTGCTTATTATAGAATAAGTTCACTGAACATGACTCGCCCAGCTGAACAACTGATGGAGTTCACTCACGTGTCAGCAGTTGTTCACATAGTGATAGTTGTACAAGTATCCTTAGACTTGAGGTCATCATAGTCATCTTGTGTACACTGAACTATGCTTTGGTTTAGTTCTTAGTCTCCAGGGACAATTATTAGGGCTCTACTGGGTATAGGAATTTGTACACGAAGATAGTGTATGATCAATAAAGGATCTACCCCTTCCAGTGAAGGAAGCGAATGTTCAAGGCTGACCCACTTATGCTAGTTCAGGAATCTCTGGCCAGAGTGAATGAAATTAGAAAGGAGTTTCTAATTTGCATAGAACTAAGCATAATAATTGGTAAGCAAGTGATTAAATTAGATAGGCTTGACACGAGATCCATGCCTTGTATTTAATCGGGACATTGTAGGGTAGAAGGAGTTTATTGTACGGTAATTATTCACTGAATAGGTTCTTGGTATTCTAAGTAGTGAATTCGTATTATCCGGATAGTCGCGATATGCTGAGAAGTATCCCTCATGATGTAGAATAAATGTGATTAATTAATTAATCATATTTAATAAATTAGAGAATTTATATAAATAATGATAAAATAGTTTTATTATTATTTATTTCTAGTACCGGCTTAATATTGAACCTACAGGGTCACACCATAAAAAGAGAATGATTTAATGGTGGATGAATTAATTAATAATGGCTAATAATTATTTATTTATGAAATAAATAATTAATTGGTAAATTTAATAATTGATTAAATGAGATTTGATTGATTATAAATTAATTAAGAAAAGTTCTTAATATTATTAATTAAAGGATTTAATTTTTGGAAATTAAATCAAGAGAGAGAATTATTTCTAAAGTATTTAGAAAAAGGATTAATAATTAAAGGTGTTTTAATTATTAATGAAAATAATAAATGGGTTAATAATAATAATATTTTATGAGAAAATTTCAGCTGAAAATTTTGCCTATAAATATACTATTATAAACCCTATTTTTATTCTAACCCCAATTTTTATAAAAACCTAATTCTCTCCACCTCCTCCTCCTCCTTAACGTCGTTTTCTTGGTGGATACCGGTGGAGTGTTTCACGTTTGAGGAGCAACTGCTAAGGATCTCCGATCGTTGCTTTTGGATCGCATATTAAAGGTTAGTAATCGATCCATATATTTTTACCACGATTTATATGCTTTTATTTGGATTTTATGTGTAAAAGTGTTTTACCATGCCTCCGCTACGATTAAAATCCAACATGAAATCCCCCGTTCACCTGATTCACCACCATCTCCGAGTCACTCCTCGTAATTAGGTTTCGCACTCCCATTTTTAAAGCGATCTTTAGGCGATTAATCAACGCTTCATACTCCGCATCATTATTTGTTGCATAAAACTTGAAATGAATTGCGCTCATCAGATGATGGCCTTCTGGAGACACGAGTACTATACCCGCACCTGCTCCTCCATTGTTAACTGCCCCATCCACATGCAAGATCCACCAGGGATGTGGAAATTCCTCCAAAGACTCCTTAATGTGAGGTGGATGTAGCATCATTAAAGCTTTGTCGTCAATTGCGGAGTCAAATTCCAACAAGAAATCAGCTAAATCTTGTCCTTTAATCGCCGTCCGAGGCATATATTCCAAATCAAATTGTCCCAACTCTACAGCCCACTTCAGCATTCTCCCTGATGACTCTGGTTTGTGAAGGACTTGCCGTAGCGGGTATGCCGTACGGACTTCAACTCTATGGGCCTGGAAATACGGCCGTAATTTTCTTGATGCTAGAACCAGGGCATAAACCAGCTTCTCCATGCTTGTGTAGCGAGTTTCAGTATCGTGCAACCGCTTGCTCACATAATACACTGGTGACTGCTGCCCATCTTCTTCTCTTACCAGAACTGCGCTGATTGAATACTCAGACACTACGAGGTACAGTATTAGAGATTCCCCGCCATTAAGATGGGAGGGTTCCCCAGTTATTCCTTGATCTTTCTAAAGGCCTCTTCAGATTCTAGTGTCCATATGAAATCCTTCCCCGCCAGCTTAATGGCTTTGAAGAATTTCTTGCATCTGTCAGACTACTTGGAAACAAATCGATTTAACGCGGCGATCCTCCCAGTTAAACTCTACACCTGCTTTATATTGGTGGGTGACTTCATATCCAACAATGCCTTGATCTTTGCGGGGTTGGCCTCAATTCCCCTATGGTTGAAGATGAACCCGAGAAACTTGCCCGACTCTACGCTGAACACACACTTTTGTGGGTTTAACTTCATGCGAAACCTCCTTAGAATGGTAAACATTTCCATCAGGTGCTTGATATGGTCATTCGCCGCCTTGGACTTTACCAACATATCATCCACATACACCTTCATAGTTCTCCCAATTTGGTTCTTGAACATCATGTTTACTAACCGCTGGTAGGTTGTGCCAGCGTTAATCAAACCAAACGGCATTCCTATGTAGCAGTATAACCCCATGTCAGTGATGAAGGATGTATGCTCTTGATCGGGACCGTACATCGGAATTTGATTGTAACCAGAGTATGCATCCATAAAACTCAGCAAGGCATGCTCTACTGTCGCGTCAACCAACTGATCAATTTATGGGAGCGGGAAGCTATCCTTTGGACATGCCTTATTGAGATCTATGAAATCCACACATGTCCTCCACTTCCCGTTCGGTTTTTCACAAGCACTGGATTTGCAAGCCATTCGGGGTAGAAGGATTCTTTGATTAGTCCCACCTCCAACAACCGGTCTACTTCTTCTTTTAATGCTATCGCCCTTTCCCCGCTCACCGGGCGGCATTTTTGACGTATGCCCGTACAATTCGGGAAGATATTCAACAGGTGACACATTACTTCTGGGTCGATTCCCACCATGTCTGAATGACTCCATGAGAAGATATCAAGATTTGCAATTAAGAAGCGGGTAATACTTCCCCTCATTTCATCATCTAACTGGGATCCCACATTCAAAACCTTGTTCGGGTCATCTTTGTCAACCGGAATAGATATTATGTCTTCGGCCGGTCCCGTCTTTTCGGCGGGCATAGGGATCCTGGGATCCAAATCGAAATCAAAGTCTTGGGGGTCCTCGACTTCCACTCTTGCATCTGAGGGCACGTCCCCATCAGTGGGAGCATCTAACTCAGGACAAGGCATGGTTTTGTGCAATGCATGTGAAGATGGCGCCTCCTCATTTGGAGGAGCATCAACCTCAATTCCATTTTTACTCTTCAAGGGTGCGTCCTCTTTTTGAGGAGTATCCACCTTGAAGTTATTTTCGAGACCTTGCAAAATTCACTTCTTCCTTCCAATTTTTCCCCGTTAACCTCCTTCTGCATGATCTCCTCTGCATGGTTCACCACAACTTCTTCCACGCTACGGATCCTCGAAACATTCCCCAGCGTCAAAACAGAGTTCCCGGTGACATAGGTTTCTTCCTCTTCGGGGTCTTCTACGAAATAGTGGGCATGAACCTCTCCACTCGGTTTTGTATGAATGTCCTCCGCACCCTCAAATGGAAGACCCTTTCCCTCGTACCTTCTCCTGCGGAATTCCTTAACAACCTTATGATAGCAGTCGCGTGACTCGTACTGCGACCCTCTCAGACTGCCTACTCCGTTAGGTGTCGGGAACTTTATCATCAAGTGATGTATCGAAGTTATCACCCTGAACGCCCGTAACCACGGTCTTCCCACCAACACATTATGTACTGAATCCTGATCCAACACTTTGAAATCTATCATTTGAGTGACAGATAAAGCTCCTTCCCCAAGTGTAACGGGAAGCCTGACTGAACCCATAACCCTTACTGCTTCTCCAGTAAAGCCATAGACATGTGCATCTTCAAAATACATGTCGCTATCTAGGAGACCCAATTTTTTGTACGTGCTGTAATACAGGATGTTCGCAGAGCTCCCGTTGTCCAAGAAGACCCGATGCACGTTCATTGCTCCGATAAGCATAGTTATTACCAGCGCATCGTTGTGAGGATGATGTACCCATCTTGACTCTCTCTTCCTGAACGTAATATCAGCTGACTCCCCTTTGAATATTTTTGGGGGTCTATCTTCCAAACTATGAATGTTGGTGAGCGGCGGATGCTGTGCTTCTCTCGCATTTCTTTCTAATGCTCGATTACTATCACCAACAAAAGGGTGTCCTCCAAAAATTGCCCTAATACTACCAGCCCTCTGAAACTTGACTTCCGCTGTTTTTTCAACATTTTCCACCCGCGGGGGCTGTCTTTCATCCTTACCCTTGTCATCACTTCCCCTGCGTCATTTCACCTTATCAATCCATTCTCCCAGGTACCCAGCCTTGATCAATTCCTCAATTTCATCTTTTAGGTGACGACACTCATGGGTGTCATGGCCGGTAGACTCATGGTAATCACAATACTTCTTCTTGTCTCTACTCTGCCATGAAGTTAGACGGCCTGGTTTCTTGAAGATTCCTCAATCCTTATTTACCTCGAAGATATGATCAATGGATGCTGCCAGTGGGGTATAATTGCTGACCCTTCTCTCATAGTTCGATGGCGGGCACCATTCTTTCCGCGTGTTCACGGTGTTCACTCTATTAGGGCTTCTGGTATTCCGCCGATAATCTGGGCTCAAGGATCTATCCCTTCTCTTGGATCGCCCCTTGGAGTTATGGGTGTTGTCATTCTTTTTTGTTTCTGCGAGCGACTGCTCAATCGCTTTGAATGATTCCGCATGCACAAGCACATCAGCTAATGACACATGGTCCTTCCCTTGTAGGTGCTTCCAAAAATCTATTCCCACACGTAGTCCAGCTATAAGAAGTATTTTCAGTGTTTTATCAGTTGCGCCCCTTACCAAAGTGGATTCTGCATTGAACCTTTTGAAGTATGAGGTCAAACTTTCTCCTTCCTTCTATTTCACATTAGCTAGTATGGTAACTGGTGGTGTGCACTTCATTGCAGCTTGGAATTGAGTTAAAAACAAAGTTGTCATCTGTTCCCAGGATGTGATCACACCTGGGCCAAGTTTCTAGAACCACTGCTGAGCGCCTTCTCTAAAAGTGGCCGCCAGGAAATGGCATCGAGCCAAATCAGGTACTTGATATACATCCATTTCAATGTTGAAACGCCCCAGAAATTCCACAGGGTCAGAGTTCCCATGAAAGCGCAAGTTATTGGTTGTGTTCCTGTATCCTGCCGGCAATTGCACCTCCCTCACAACAGCAGCAAAAGGAGATAGAGCTTGCGCAGTTGTCGTTACTCTTCCTCCTTCAAGATGGTTGAGTAACCTTTTGAGATCGTTCACATTAAACTTCCCCACCCAAGGAATGGTTTGAACGTTAGGCTGTTGGAGTTGTTCCGTGACTTGTTGGGGTTCCCCTTGATTACCCCCGGGTGTAGCGGTGGATCTTGCTGCCCCTCGCCCTGAGGCTGCGGCTGTGGTATGTTACCATCTTGATTTTGAAAGTTTTCCCGCACGCAAGGTTCCTTTTGACCGCGTCATGGAATTTTATCATTATTTTGCACTCTTACTTGAATTCGACCACCGTCCTGGTCATGAGGACGCGCCCTGGACCCATTACCCGTAGCACTGTGGGAAGCTACAGGAATAACGATAGGAGCTTCTTCGGTGGAGGGTGCGCCATCTATCCTACCATTGTAGGGTGTTCTTCTATTTTAGTATCTCATCCTTCCTCGTCCATTCCTCTGATATCCCCGGTAGTAATTACTGGGCCTTCCTCATGGAGGGGCATGCTCGTGCTCGCGGTGCCGCACCCTGTCATCCCTTTAGAATGTAGGGGGCACACGCGTTGTATCACGGGGCCTCGTTTCTCCAGCGTTTCTTTCCTTTTGCCATTCTACCAGCAACATCCTCAAATCGTCATCCTTCAACCTTATTCCAAGCCTTCTCTTCAAGGTTGAAAAATCTCTTCCTTCCTCATCTTGATTCTGAGTGTTCTCCGCACGACGACGCTTGTCCATCGTATGCCCAGACCTATGTGGGTGTGGCACCACCTGGTTACCAAGGTGAGGCCTTTCCCTACCATCAGTATCCTCATCGACAAGCTCCACAATAGGTCCTACATCATCAGAATATTCCAAGCGCCGCAGAGTGATTCGCGGGTTTTCTCCGCTGCCCTGGGTATCTCCTTCAACTACTGGCGCCTTCCCTACGGCATGGCCGTGACGGGGAAAACGACGACCTCTCCTCGTTCTCTGACGCTCCAGCGTATTCAGTCTTGAGTGAAAACTATTAAGAGTACCCCCCATGCGGCACAATTGCTCCGAGATATCAGTGTTGCTGATGAGAACCGGAGGTGTCCCCCCCACATCCGGAGCTCTCGGTGGATCTGCCATGTTTCTGGGAATGTAGGGTTCATGGCGAGTGTAGCCTCCCCCGCCTTCTCCTTCAGATCTGCTATCACTTCCATCATAAGAACTTCCATCACGATTGTAAGATATCTTTTCCTCCTAAGATTACGATCTTAATTAGCAGCCCCTCTTTCTAGCGCCAATTTGTTGACGGAGGAATCTGGTAACAACAAAGATTGAGGTTTCTCGCCGGAACTAAGATCTATGATGGTGGTTCTTCACCGGAAAATCAAGCGGTGTGTGGTGGTTTGTGGTTGTTTTAGTCTGAGATTGATCAGAGTAAGTGGTGGTTCTCTTATCAGCTCTCAACTTCTTACCCTTTCAATGTGCCTAAGTACCCTTTATATAGGGATCAAGCCTGACGTAGTTCTTGTGGAACAAGAAATCTAATGGGCTTAGACTTCTTATTTCTAGGCCCGGTAGAAGCCCATCCAAAGTCCGTCTTCTGCTAGCTTTAGGAATGTCCAACTATGAGGCCCAACCGCAAAGGCCCAAGGCTCATCCGTAATCGCAGGACTTCATGGATAATTCATCTCCCTGCGCAAGGATAACACTCCGCTACAGCTATTTCCCTTGATTTACGGACGCAGGTATAGCCACGGTTCACCCTAAGTGTCGGACGCATCCCTGTCCCCCGAATGAGGATAACCCACCAGATAATAGGACAGGTGATCCCTAGCTCTTGGGTGCAAAGTGCAGAATGATTCCAAAGTTCTCCAACCAGGACACCCGTTGAATACAAGAACAGAGTTCCCAAAGCACACACCAATGTTAACCCCGCATCCCCAACAAGCACACCCGTTGAATACAGGAGGAGGCCTTTAATCATTAGGCATACCCCTGGAGGCCTTCAAGCTTTTCATGGACATCCCCCTCCTTGACCGCCTCAAGGAGGGAATTTTTCAAAGAGTGCCTGCAACAAATACATTAGTAAAAATAATCTCCACTGCTCCTCTCCATGCAAGCTTTATCCTAAAAACACCATTGAGAATACATAGACCAGGCACTGGACGTGTCCTAAGACCCTGGGTGCGTCCTCTCCTTCATGAAACCTGCATAACCTCCTCAAAACCCTGGTGCACAACATTCCACTACACAGGGTGCGTCCTAGGCAAGACAGATGCGTCCTCCAGCTGTTATTGCTACAAGACCATGTTTACCAAATGCCTTCACCACGGTTGACGCGTCCACGTCTCTTGGGCGCGTCCATCCCAAGCAATGCACTCCCATGCTTCACCATCACCTGCCCATAAAATATCTTCTAACATGTAGACGCGTCCCCATTACATGGACGCGCCCTAACCTTCCACAATGTAATACCAGTCTTAAATGTACTTAATCCGCGTTTGACCCGAGTCACTCCAATACCAAATTTTGGGTATAACAGGACGGTCTCTTTAAACTCAACTATTTTAGAACTCGTGCAATACATCTGTTCTTATTGATATTTTATAAATTTTATAAATTTTATATATTCTATTATTTTAAATTTTTAATATAATTTTATTTTAGTTAAAATTAAATAGTATATGATTGAGATTTGATTCTTTAACTATATGAGTGTGTTTATAAATAATAATATAAAAGTTTATTGTTGACGGAATTTGAGTATAAGAATTTAAGTTGTGCATATATATTAATATAAATATTTGTTATTGGCAGGATTCGAATCTACAAACTTGAGCAGTGCAAATTTTTTAGGACAGTTCTGATCATTTGATTTTAAGAAAATTTGACGATTTTAATTGGGTAAAACCAAAGTAATAAAAAAAAATATCAAATTTATTATAATTTAGTATAGATTAGTTAGATTATGTGTATTGTTAAACTCAAATTCAGACAAACAAATTGATAATATTATTTAACATTGTTCCATTTAATAGGAAATCGTTGATATTTGATAAGATATTATTCGTTCATAACCTTAAATTAATGCACAACATACTTTGTAAATTTGAAGTTATACTTCTCGTGTTATTCATATTGTGATATTGGGGAACGGAACTCGGCACATATTTTAAAATTTATATTTATATAATTTTTTATTCTTTTTTAATTATTTTTTCTTCTAAACAAAAATATAATATTTTATTTTTTATAAAAAAGAAATTTAAAAAGTCAATTATATATATATACACACACTTTATTATAGCCTTTAAAATACGTGTTAGATAACATATTCAATTTCATATTTAAATAACCAAATTTGAATAAAAACAACGACAATTGAAACATAAGTTACCAAAATCGTACTATCATAACTTCTAAACACTACTTTCAATTACCATCTATAAAGCATTAACTTTCTATTGAAATCATCATTCCTTTACAAGAAATCAAATCATATTTATATTACCCTGATAACATATTACCACCACTCTCACTATAAAAAAACAAAAATTTGAACATAATACAGAAAAGGGATTTGATCTTCGAAAATAAACTCTAAATTTAAAGAAAGAACAAAATTAATACTTATATCTAAAAGAGAGGAATATTATATATGAAAAATCAAACTTTTAACAAAGAGAATTTTCGAATTCCTAACTAATATATTTAGGGGTCGTTGGTTTCGCGGAATGGTATGCGGTTGGTATCATTGTTGATATTAGGTGTTTGGTTGAGTGGTGAAATGAATATATTTAATTTATAAATTTTTATTAATTCAAAAAATTAATAAAATTTTATTCTTTGTTATTTTAGTTTACTAATCTAATTTTGTGTTAAATATTTACATAAAATTGTAAAAGAAATTAAAAATATATTTGATTTTCATACCTAATTTTCATACCCACCTCCCTATCAGGGTATCAAAAATTATACGTTGGCGGTTTGAGGTATGGATTTGAAGAATTAAATTTTAGAATCAAATATCAGATATGGGTTTAAATGACGAAAACCCATGTTGAACCAAACGATCCCTTACAATGTTTCATAAAAAAATATTTGGAAAACAAATACTTAGTACTTCGTCAATTCAATAATCAGAATTATTAGCTATTTATATTTCAATACAACACATATTTTTTAATATTCACGTGATAACTCCAGTGAGCGGGTCGGCTCTTTCCGATGTCGTGTATTGACCTTCCTTCTGAGGGTGGGGTGATACTATGATGGGGCGCCTACAAAATAACAATGGAGGGGAGTTTGGGCCCCGCGGCGCCTCCGGTGTGAGAATAAGAGCTTGTTTGGGGAAGATGAAGATAGGTAGGACAAGGGGTGGTTGTGTGTGTGTAAGAATATGTCTAACCCCTAAACCCTTCATCTTAGTATATATAGCCCAAAGGTCAGGTTTCGGGGTTGGTACCTTTAGATCAGAGCCGTTCGTTATTGGAGGTGGAGGAAGCCTGGCTTAGGTAGATCGCTTACACGTGTCTAGGCAGGGACCATCCCTAGGATGCACCATAGGTAGGCTGACAAGCGTCCCGCTTGTCCGAGATGTTAGTTGTGGGTAGATGTCATCGTCACGTTCCCACGTACCCCTCCCTGGCGGGTTGTGGGGTGTGCTTGTGCTTGTAGGGATCCCCCTCTGGTTTGTCTCTTCTGGGATGGATCCTGGCTGGAAGGTGATCCTGGTTAGGTGGTGATCCAGGTCTTGGGTCGGCCTTGAGCCCGGGTCTCTCCACTTGGATGCTATATGTGAGGGGGGTCTTGGCCCATCAGCTGAGCCTGCCTCACCCTAGACCTGGGTTGGGCCCTAGCCAGGTTGCTTATACCCTATCATTTGCCCCCCCACTCCCTTATGCAGATTTTCTGGATGAGGGAGTAGAGAAGTGTTATGTAGCTGAGCTTGAGATCTAGATTTGTTAAAATGAGGTACCAACCCGGATTGTAGTAGTAACGATTGGTTGTCTTCGAAAATTTTTTGCTTCTTTGTTGTCCCCCAATTCGGGTCTGGTGTAGTAGAGACCAATCCGTATTAAGATAGAAGAAATTGGTTGCCTTAGAAATATTTATGCTTCTTTGTTGCCCCCCAATCTCGATCTGGTGTAGTAGTGACCAATCTGGATTAAGATAGAAGAAATTGGTTGCCTTAGAAAAATTTCTGCTTCTTTGTTGCCCTCCAATCTGGGTCTGGTGTAGTAGAGACCAATCCAGATTAAGATAGAAGAAATTGGTTGCCTCAGAAAAATTTCTGCTTCTTTGTTGCCCTCCAATCCGGGTCCAGTATAGTAGAGACCAATCCGGATTAAGATAGAAGAAATTGGTTGCCTTAGAAAAATTTATGCTTCTTTGTTGCCCTCTAATCCAGGTCTAGTGTAGTAGAGACCAATCCGGATTTAAATAGAAGAAATTGGTTGCCTTAGAAAAATTTATGTTTCTTTGTTGCCCTCAATCCGGGTCTGTTGTAGTACAGACCAATCCAGATTAAGATAGGAGAAGTTGGTTGCCTTACTCAAAAAAATTTCTGCTTCTTTGCTGCCCCCCAATCCGGGTCTGTTGTTGGGAGACCAATCCAGATTGAGGAAGGTGAAGATGGTGGACTTGAGAAAAATTTCTGCTTCTTGAGGATCACTGATCCGGTTTTACCAGGATCTGGGTAGGGGTCACTGACCCAGGTTGAGGGCTTTGGATTCTGAAAAATGGGGAATTTGTAACGTTTTTGTTCAGTCCCCCCCCCCCCACAATTTTGAATTGTGGGGTAGTTAATAGTCCTTGAAACTCACCCCACAATCATTACGTGGTTTAATGGGGTTTTAATTGTGCACATATATATGTGTATATTTTTTTTTTCTGTAACTGCTCTCTGGGCCTATCGCGTGGTGCCACGTGGCGCGGGGGGGGGGGGGGTTCCCTCTCTCATGCCTATAAAAGGCTGACCCCCCCTTCTCTTTCTTTTTTATTCATCACCAAAAGAAACCAACAGTCACTTATTTTGCGGAAGTTTGTATTCTTGGTTTCTTTTTTTCATCGTCGCTCTGTTCTTCTGCAACTTGTAAGTTGCCTTGTGTTTTTTCTTTTCGATTTATCACATTTTTTCTTCAAGTTCATGCATGCTTCGAATTTCCCTCTGTTCCCGTGAATTACTGGTAGAAACCATGCTTCTTTGTTTTGTTTCTGTAGTGAATATGTTTGTTTTGTGCCTTTGTATGTTTAGATCTGTAGGTTTCTGGGTTTCTTTGGTTTGATTTTGCTATTTTCTGTTTGTTTTTTCCGGGTTTTTGGGGCTGTTCTTGATGTTCTTCATAAGAATGGATGTATGTATATGTGATAAGTAAGTGTTTTATTGTTTGATTCTTGGGAAACTATTTATGGGTAAGGTTTTTGGTTTTTATCCGAGTTGGGGGGTCATGACCCGGGTCTAAATAAGTTTACTTGGCTAGAATTGTATGAACTAGGATATGTGAGTTTCATATTGGTTGTTTAGATCCGGATCTGGTTTAGGTTCTTGATCCAGGTTCGTTTATGTTTCATGTTACCCGGGTGGCTTCTGAATTCGGGACTGTGGTTGTGTTTAAGGGATTGTTTTTGTTTTCATAGTATATGTGATCCGGATTGTTGATATTTTTCCGGGTTGGACTTGCATTATCGGTCTGGATCATTAGGTTATGGTAAAATTAACATAACGTCCTTGATCTGGACCGCTTAGCAAATAATATAAAAATTTTAGGATTCCAGACTAACTCACCTTGATTTTAATAGGTATATGGTCCGGATCAAGAGGCTTCCTAGAAGAGCTTTCAACTATTACCCGGGTTTTTTTAGTGAGGAGAGTGACCCTGATTCATCCGAGAGAACGCAGATCCAGGTAGAGATGGGTAAAAAGGCCTCCTCCTCAACCGAGATAATCACTAAGTTCTAGTATAAAAAGCTCCCGGAGAATTCGGTTCCCTTCACTCCCGTGGGCTATTGGTCTGATGTAAAGTACCACTTTGTAGTCAAGTCCCCGGATATTGAAAATGATGTTTACTATGGGAGGGTTATGTATGATAGGCAAAGTGATGGTCATCCCGGGGTTTATAACCAGGAGGCTCTCGAGAGGGCCTTTGCCGAGTTCCTTATCAGCCGGGATCATTACTAGTTGAAGGACCTTTATGCTAAGGTGGATTCAGCTGAGATGGACGAAACTGTCCGGACTGCGTTCCAGCTGACTCCTGATATCGAGAGGAGGTGGCCGGAACCGCATGAGAGGATCTATCACCGCCTGGAAGATGGCTTTGTTCCGGTATGGTTGGAGCACCTTAGATCCGGGTGGAGCCCCCGCTGTCACATGTTCATTAAGCATCTCTGCAAGCATGTCTATAAGATATTCCCCATGCAGATCACTCCAAATGATATTAAGTTTATGACCTCATTTATAACTTACTGTAATAAATCCAGATTCTAACCCACCCTGAAGCTTTTCTATCAGATCTTTTATCTGTCCAAGTCGAGCCAAAAGACTTTTTACGAGATTAGGTTTCAGGCATCAGAGTGTGGATATGGTGCGGGGAGATCCAAACCTATCATGCACCAGACTTCCTTGAAGTTCTGGAATGGGGAGATTATAATGCTGAAGGGTTTTGATATGGCCTACCTGCCCTACTTTACAATGGAGGGTATCCAAACCAAGTTTTTGACTGTTGTTCTGGAGGGGCAGGCTTTGACCCAAATAAGAGCATTATGTGACTCTCTCGGATTCCAACCGACCCGGGACACCTTTATGAATCACAAGTTGCTCTTCAAACTCGGTTGTAAGTCTTCTAAGTATGTAGATGCGGATCATGCGTGGCTTTTATTTACAGGTTCCCTTTTATAGAATTTGTTGTCCGCTTGATCCAGATCACTTGTCTTTTACTTGTAGAATTTGCCTTTTGTGATCTGTTGCCTGCTTGATCCGGATCACCCACTAAGTACCTTGATCCAGATCATATCTGTCGTACACTAGAAACTGCTGCATGCTAGATCCGGATTATATGCCTTTTACTTGTAGCTTTAATTCATTTAATTTGTTGCTTGTCTGGTCCGGGTCGTTCACTAAGCATGTTGATCCGCATCATACTTGCTCTTCACTTATAATTTCTATATAGAATTTGCTGCCTCCTGATCCGGATCACTTCCTCCGTATGTTGATCCGGATCCGGATCATATTTGCTTTTTACTTGTGGAATTTGACTTGTGCTTTTTCCATCCTATTTCAGGCCTGCCGCATTTCAATCGTGATTTTATCGGAATCATGTCTTCCTCCGCCTATGCCGCAACTTTTAACACCCTGGGTCTAGCCTTCAAGATGACCAAAGGGGCTCCAGATCCTGGATCCGGGTCTGCTAATATCGAGGGTGGGGCCGAATCATCTGCTCCTCAGAACGTCCTGGATCCAGGTCACGAGGCTGGCGACTCTGAGCCCGTCATCCAGGATATCCCGAATGATGATGATCCTCCTAGAAAGAAGAGGAAGAGTGTTCCGGCCAAACCCCCTCGGGTAAAGCTGTCATCTCCAGCCGGGTCATCTGTGATTCAGAGGGAAAGGGCTCGGTGGGGACCCGGTAAGGTTGGGACCAAGCCCCTGGTTGAGCTGGCCGGATTCATGTCAGGCATCCCTTCTGAGGAGGATTGGGATGAAGTGGAGGATTCTAGTATGGCTGCAGCTTTTAAGAGGGTAACCGGGTAGTGGGGGCAGGTAAATTTTGAAGTTTTTTACTTATCGTCTGGATTGCATTTCTTTACTAAGTCATTTCCCTTGTTTTCCTTCAGGTAGGGAGCGCCATAGCCATTTCCTCTGATATTGCTTTTACTGAGGTCAGGGAGGCCAACAACAAGGCTAGGGCTGAGAAGATCCGGGCGGATAACTTGAAGGATGAGATCAATGAGTCCCGGGAGAGCTTTCAGACTGTGGAGTCCGGGTTGAAGACACAGCTGAAGGATGAGAAGACCATCATTGCTCAAAGATGAGAACATAGATAAGGATTCCATCATTGCCGAGTTCAAAACCAGCGATGTCTATGATTTCGAGGTTGCTCAGGCCGGGGTCCCCGAGGTTCGAATGGCCTGGCTCGTGGCGGAGAGGCACATCAAGACCGACCCCCTGGCCAACTGGGAGAGCTTTATTCAGGCGTTTCTTGCAGCAAAGGAAGCAGTTGAGCAGGGCCATGGGGAGCCGGAACCTGTTAGGTCACACACACTGTAGAAGGGGGTTGAATACAGTGTATACTATAATCAAATCGAATTAAGAACACAAGTATGAAACACATAATAATCTTATTAATAAAACAGTATTACAATGAAATCGTTCTCTCTCAGTGATGAACAAATATCACGAAAGCTGTTAGGGTTACAATGAATAATATTCTTGAATAAGATAACACATATAGTGTAAACCCTATGCTGTGTTTATATAGACACACAGTTACAAGATAATCTTCTAATTGATATCGAATATAAGTCTGCATCCTAAAATATATCAATTAATTATCTTTTCCTCTAAGTCTTCTATTCTTCATAGAATTCTTCTTCATGCATAGCTCTTCTTGTTTTAGTCTTGATCTTCTTTCCTTTCAATCAGCCGCCTTCCTTATCTGAAAGTCTTCTTAAGTCCTGATATTATCTTCTGATAAATATCTTCTGATATCTTAAGTTCTGATAACTTAAGTTCTAATATCTTAAGTTCTGACTTCAGTATAAGTACTGATTTCCAGTTAAGTCCTAATTTGTCCTGTTAGTCAAGATCTGAAAACTAAACACAAATCACTATTAGACATGACATCACAAATATATCTAACAATCTCCCCCAACTTGTAAATTAGCATAATATACAAGTTCAATAGATATTTGATGATGTCAAAAACATTAAGTACAAATACATATAAGAATTTGACTAGATAACTACAACTCACAGTCCTTGTAGCTTTTACCATCCTTAAAGTCTGATATCAGCTTTAGCCTCTATATCCTTCAGAATTTAACAGTTGTAGTCCTTGACTTGGCTTCAGTGTGTGATCTCTCTAATATCTGGAGTTGTTCTGAGATAGTTCTTTAACAAACTCCTCTCAGCATATTCAAGTTCATTATGCATCCTCCTTTTTGCATCTTTAAGTTCTGCAGTGTCTTCTCCTGTCTGAAAGATAGCAGCCCTGAGATCATTAATCTTTGCTTTCCTTATTTCCTGATCCAATCTGATTAGATAAGCTTTGTCAGACTCCAGATTAAATTCAAGTCCCTTAATACCCAAAAATGTAGTGATTTTGGCAGTATTAGGCTTCATCTCAACTAGTTCACCATTGTGAACTCTATACTTAGGATAGTATGGTCTGTCAGACTTTACAGAGTAAAGTTTTTTTTGCCTTTGAATATTAGATTTTAAGTAACTGGCAGCACCATCTGTTGATCTGTTCTTCACTTGAAGTAGAAATAGCACATGTTGCAATTCTTCAAAGTACTTCAAACGAATAGCATCCTTTCTTATTTGGAATACCCTCCCATCTGTCATTAAGTATAACATGATATCTTTTTTTAACACAAAGTGGTAAACCATTTGTATAGACTCCAATTGATTCAATCTTTCTGGAGTTGTCCCTACTCCTGGTTCAGAAAGAGATGTAGGATCTAAGGTAGAATTGTTTACTCTTCTCTCATCAGCATTATCCAGTCCTGTTTTATCTCTAGCTTCCTTCCCTTGAAGCAATCTACCCTTAAAAACATTTTTTGAAGTCTTCATTGGTTGAGCAGATTGTTGAGCTTTAGTAAACCCATGTAGTAGTATTTTTGAAGGTTTAACATGAGCAATGTCAGAGGTTTCCTTTCCTTTATCTTCTGATATCAAGACAACTTGAGCTCTGTCAGAGGTTGCTTGCTTCATTGTAATATCAGAATTTACTAAGTCCTTATCTTGAATAACATGAGCTCTGTCAGAGGTTGTTTGAATATTTTTCTTCTTCTTCTTCAAAATCAGACTAGTATCTTCATCAGAATTTACTTGTTCATCCATGGTTGACAGATAGATTTTTATAGAATCATCAACTTTAACTTTGCCCTTGAACCTTGGATTTACCTCTACTTGTGATTTGGCTTTGGATTCAAATTTGGTTGTCTCAGAGTTTGTCTTCTCTTTAATCACAATGCCCTTAGGCTTTGGAGGTTTCTTTGCAGTAGTAAAAGCTTTAGACTTGGATTTGACATTTTCTGCTTTAAGTCTGGCTTCTTCTTCCTTCAGACTTTCAAAGTCCATTCCTGGATTGTCTTTGAGAAATAGTCTTTTTAAAATTTCTTCATCCAGCTTCTGTATCTTGGGGTCTTGATAGTAGACTGTTGTTTCCTTCCCTTTGAGCTTCAGTGTATGCATAAACTTCTGTGATTCTTGACTCTCACCTTGTATCAGAACATCAGGCTTAGTCAGAACTTTCTTATCAGAACTTATTCTTTTATCAGCATCAAAGCTTGATCTCTGTGTAGAAGTTCCTGCTTTCCTAGATGAAGAGCCTTTGCCTTGACCATGACCTCTACCCTTTTCAGAGTTTCCCTGGTCATCATTTCCATCATCCTTTTTCTTCAGTGCTAAATCAGTAGAGCATTTGGACTTAACCACTTTCTCCCCCTTTTTGGCATCATCAGGTAGTAGGAGAGAGAGAAGTAGTTCCACTGAAGATTGTATTTCATTTAGTTGAACTTGTTGAGAAGCTTGATTCTTTAGTACTTCATCAATCTGAGCTTGCTGTTTCTCCTGAGCTTTCTCAATAGCCTCAACTCTGTTAAAGGTAGGCTTGAAAAACCTTGTCTTGTCCAATTTGACATTCATGTCTTGCTGAATCAGTGTTTCTTGAATTTTGTTCACCTTGGCTTGAGTTATTGAGTGTTGACCTTGAAGTTTCCTGGTACTCAATGTAGTAACTCTGAACTGTGTTTTGAAGTCATCATTCACCAGCATCTCATCAGCTTTAGCCAGGTGCTCAACAAGAATATTTGCAGTAGGAACAAAATCAACTTTGTTCCACTCCTTGATCCATTCCCTTCCTCTTGGAGTTTCACTCCAAGATACTGGTGCATCCTCTCTAACAAAGTTCTTGATTAAATCAGCTTTGCCTAGAACTTGTTGAGGTGCATGTCCTGAAGACCAGCTGCATCAGCATATAGATTTGTAGCAGCTTCACCAGTAGTATCAATATTTGCAGCATCAGAACTTACAGAGTCTGCAGAATCAACATCCTCTGATAAAATGATAGTATGTGAGGCTATAGAGGTTTCAAAAACATCCTCTAAGTGCTGATCTGGCAGTAAATTCTGATCAACATACAAATTCTGATGCTCACCTAATATCTGATCTTCATCATCTAGATTCAGAAGAGGTGTTGTTGGTATATCTGTATTGAAATCAGCATCTAAAATTGGCGTTGTTGGTGGAGTATGTTGAAGAATGGTTGGAGCTTCCAAGTACAGAACCTCAGGCACATTCAAGTTGTGAATATCTATTTCAGCACTTATACCTTGATTATCAGCATGAACTTGATCAATGATAGGAGACACATAAGGTGTAGGCATTGGTAAAGTAGCAGTCTCTGGCTCTTGAATTGGAGATTGTGGAGGTGTAGATTCAGTGGCTTCAGCAAATTCTGGTTGTGTAGATGGAAGGGATTCAATCACAATTGGCTCCTTTGGGATCAGCGATTCCTGATCCCTTTCCTTAGCTGCTGCTTCCATATCCTCTGAATCTGACTCAACTATGTCCCTGTTAGCTCTTTGTTTCTTCAATCTCTTCAAGGGTGGAGAGACTTTGGGAGCTTTGTCATCATATTTTATCTTTTGACGCCTTTTGAGGGGCCTAGAACTCCCAGTTTCTTCAGCTTTCTGAGAAGAGACCTTCTCAGCTACTTCAGCAACAGGTATCGATGGTTGAACCTGTGCCTCATCATCAGATTCATCTCTCAGAATCATCTTCCTTCTCTTTTATTGTGTCTGAGGTACAGTCTTTGTCCTCTTTGCTCTAGAAGAAGAAGGCTTCACTGTAGGTGCTGATGGTTGATTGTTATGTGCTGATGTTTGTGGTTGCTGTGTTTGGGTGGTGGTTAGTTCTGATGGTTGTTGTGTGTTGGTGGGTTGGACATCAGGATATAGCAATGAATAGGTTTCATAATCAGCATTTACAAGGGCTTGCTTTACTGATAAAGGAATTCTAAGGGGTCTCAAAACTCCCTTCTTGTTGTCAGCAGTTAAAAGATCAGTAAAAGCCCTCTTAGCTAACCTAAAAGGTTCTATGAGTTCACTTGCTAGTTGTGGTTCATCTGATGTACAGTAACTGTAAATTACTGACAGAACCTAGTAAAGTAAACTACATTCCTGTTCTCTTTCATTCTATCTCCTATAAAACATAACACAGTCTTTGCATAATCAAAATGAGACTGGTTTAAAGAGTGCATACCCAATTTTTTGTGTCAGATAAGGAATGGCATCAAAATTTGAGCACTTGTTGGCAAACGTCTTCGTGATGCAATCGAAGTAGAAGCTCCATTCCTTTCGAATATATGGCCATTTGAGTTGACCCAACTTAGCCAAACTATGTTCATACCCAAGATTATCCATCATTTGCTATAGCAATGGCTCCTCAACAGCAAAACTAAATTGACAATTTTCAGGTAGGTGGAGAGCTTTTCGAACTATTGCCGGAGTAACAACATACTCAACCTCTTGTGCTGTACATATGATACTTGGAGTCCCATTCTTACCACCATCATCATAAAGTCATGTACGCCAAAACGTCAGAACTTGAGTTCTAGATAAATAGGATGGCTGCGTCAAAGCGAACCTAATTTCACTATGAGATAAGAAATCCTGTATAAAATGAAGTTTCGAAGGAGCTTCACTCTTAGTAAGAATGGCAGCATAGTTGTTGGGGACGAACTTTGCTCCATTAAAGATTATATCCTTGGGTGCCATTGAGAGATAAGTGAGAAAGAAGAGTGCCTGAAAGGTGTTTGATAAAATATCTATATAGAAAACCGTCAGAGAGAGATTAAGAGAAAAGAGAGAGAGGATAGAAAGAAATGTAAATAAAATATTTTAAAATCTTTTATCTCTTTTACCTATACACTCCACTTGACAGCAGTTATTGAGAAGTGGAACAGACGTTACACCTGTCATCCATACAGTAGTTAAGACAAAAGTTAATGGGCATGGGAAATAAGTAATGATTATTATGCACATGCAGTTTTTCAAAAAAAAAATATTCCCACTAAACAAATGATTATTAATGTCTTTATCTCACTTAAACCAATATTCTGATAAAATATAACCATTCAAGTATTGACCTACAAATAAATCAAGGAAATAAATACTGCCATGTCAGCATCAGAACTTGATTATTATCAGAATTTAAAAGTCATCAGAATATGGCTCCTGTACTCAAAAAGTGAATGTTTATTTCTGTAATTCTTCACACAAATACTGATATAGTTTCAACAGAACTTAATCATCAGAACTTTCATCAGAACTTGTCCTCAGAATTTATGCAACTAACACTTAAACTGTTCATCTAAAACAACATTGATCACCACAATAATTTTCATCATTCATATGGAGTGTAAGTGCGTGCTTTAAGCTAAATATCAGACAAAGAGTAAAGTCTGATTCACTTCAGTACATCTTAGAAATAAGGCATAACTAAGAACTTTGCTCAAAATCTGTCATTAGTCTGAAGTCCACTATAGAATGAGTTCATGCATGAGTCCACCTCAACTATTTTGTGCTCATTTTATGCATCTTTTGAAATTCCTTTTTATAGTGGCTTCTCAGTGTAAGTGAGTCACGACTGCTTATCAGAATTTATGTAGTTATCAGAGTATTTCTCCAGTAATCATAGAATGTGAAAAGTCACCAAGAAAATTTTATTTTGCTTTTCTAATGCATATTACTTAATATCAGCAATACACTTGGGTCTTCCCTTCTACATATATTTTTCTCTAGATCTCAAAGGAGTACCTGATATTTATTTCTTTTCTTTTTCTTTTGATAAGTGAGGCTTATCAGCACTTAGTACATCCATAAGATTTACCAACATCAGAACTTAACAGATAAGAAGCACTATTCTAGTTTTTGACTTAGTAATAAGATACACAAAGTAAACCTAACCAAGCTCAATATCAGAATTTGCTTCTGTTAAAAGATTTCCACATAAACAATTACTTCAAACATGGGATCTTTAGTATATTAAAGACTACTAGGTCAGTATCTAGCACAGTTATCCTCATTGGATTGAATAGTCACAGAAACATTCATATCACTATTAGAGTTTAGAAATTCACATAAGACAATAATTAGCACTTAAGTAAATTTTAATTGAAGCACAAATTTCATAAAGATAGTAATATTTGTAAATATTGATCATAAAGTCTGATGTATCAGAACATAAACTAAGCAAATTTAGAGAAAGAACCTGAAACCATCCCAAGTTCATTTACCAATCTTGTAAAAGTAGCTTCACATAGTGTTTTTGTGAAGATATCTGCTAGTTGTTGATCTGTTGGAACAAAATGCAATTCCACTGTACCTTCCATCACATGTTCCCTTATGAAGTGGTACCTAATACTGATGTACTTTGTCATTGAGTGTTGAACTGGATTACCTGTTATAGTAATAGCACTTTGATTATCACAGTAAATAGGGATTTTAGAAAATTCTAACCCATAATCCAGTAACTGATTCTTCATCCAAAGAATCTGTGCACAACAGCTTCCTGCAGCAATGTATTCTGCCTCTGCAGTTGATGTGGAAATTGACTTTTGTTTCTTGCTAAACCAAGAAACTAATCTGCCTCCAAAAAATTGGCAGCTTCCACTTGTGCTTTTCCTGTCAATTTTGCACCCTGCAAAATCTGCATCTGAGTAACCTATTAGCTTAAAGTCTGATTCCCTAGGATACCACAATCCTAGATCAGCTGTACTCTTAAGGTATGTGAAAATTCTTTTCACAGCTGTTAAGTGAGGTTCTCTTGGATCTGCTTGAAATCTTGCACAAAGACAGGTAGCATACATGATATCAGGTCTACTTGCGGTTAGATAGAGTAATGAGCCAATCATACCTCTGCAATCAGTAATATCTACTGATGTACCCGTATCCTTATCCAATTTTGTTGCAGTGGCCATATGAGTGGATGCACTTGAACAGTCTTGCATTCCAAATTTCTTCAACAAGTTTTTGGTGTACTTAGATTGACAAATAAAAGTTCCTTCTTCATTCTACTTGACTTGAAGGCCCAGAAAATAGCTAAGTTCTCCCATCATACTCATTTGATATCTTGACTGCATTAGCTTGGCAAACCTTTTACAAAGTCTGTCATTTGTAGAACCAAAAATGATATCATCAACATATATCTGCACAAAAAGTAAGTCCTTTCCATGGTTGAGATAGAATAAAGTTTTATCAATAGTCCCTCTGTTAAATCCACTTTCCAGAAGAAATTGAGCTAATGTCTCATACCATGCTCTTGGAGCTTGCTTAAGGCCATAAAGTGCTTTATCAAGTCTGTAGACATGATTAGGAAATTTTGAATCTACAAAACCTGGAGATTGTTCAACATATACTTCTTCTTCCAATTCTTCATTAAGAAAAACACTTTTTACATCCATTTAAAAGACTGTAAACTTTTTCTGAGCAGAATAAGCCAAAAATATCCTTATGGCTTCCAATCTAGCAACTGGTGCAAATATTTCATCATAATCAATTCCCTTCTGTTGAGAATATCCTTTGGCAACCAGCCTTGCTTTATTCCTTGTAATTATGCCATCACTATCAGTTTTGTTTCTGAACACCCATTTTGTACCAACAACAGATCTATTCTTTGGTCTTGGCACTAGGGTCCAGACTTTATTTCTTTCAAATTCATTTAACTCTTCCTGCATTTCTTGCACCCAATCAGCATCTTGAAGAGTTTCTTCCACTTTCTTTGGTTCAACCTGAGAAAGAAAAGAATGATAGAGATATTCATTTGATGTTATTGTTCTAGTTCTTATACATGCTTCAGGATCTCCAATAATCAAGTCAGGTGTATGTGCTTTAGTCCACTTCCTTGCAGATGGAAGGTTATCTCTAGAACTGGATGCTCCCCCATGATCCATGATGTCTCCATCAACATTTTATGATACTCCTCCTGAAATTATGCTCTCTGAGTTGGATCCTTCAAAATTTGAATTTCCAGAATTATCATAACTTGGCCCATCAGAACTTGATGAATCAGAATTTGAGTTTCCAGAATTATCAGAACTTGGCCCATCAGAACTTGATGAATCAGAATTTGAGTTTCCAGAATTATCAAAACTTGGCCCATCAGAACTTGAAGAGCCTGTTCTAGGTTCTGATACTTCTTGAGATGTGGTTGGATCTTCAATATGCTCCCCCTATACAAGTGCATTTTCTTTTGGCGTAGTCACCACAATTTCAATAACATCAGAGTTTAACCCATCAGAATTTGCAGTATGAGGATTTAGACTATCAGAATTTACAGAATCAGAATTTAAAACTTCATTCTCAAATCTCAGCTGATCATGATCATTGAAATCTTCAAGTTCAGTAATCTTCTTATCATCAAAAGAGACATTGATAGATTCCATGACTACCCTTGTTCTTAAATTGTAGACTCTAAAGGCTTTTGTGGAAAGTGGATATCCAACATAAAATCCTTCATCAGCTTTTAGATCAAATTTGGATAGTTGTTCAGGATGAGTCTTAAGAACAAAACACTTGCATCCAAATACATGAAAGTACTTCAGATTTGGCTTCTTTTTCTTCACCATCTCATATGGTGTCTTTCCATGCTTGTTGATTAGTGTTGTATTCTGAGTAAAACAAGCAGTCTGCACAGCTTCAGCCCAAAAGTAGGTTGGTAACTTTGCTTCATCAAGCATAGTTCTTGCAGCTTCAATAAGAGTTCTGTTCTTTCTTTCAACAACTCTATTTTGCTGTGGAGTTCCAGGAGCAGAAAATTCCTGCTTTATTCCATGGTCTTTGCAGAACTCTTCCATGATCAAATTCTTGAACTCAGTGTCATTATCACTTCTTATGATTTTCACAGAGTCTTTAACCAACTTATCCAGTTGTTTGACATGATCAATCAAGATAGATGCAGTTTCACTTTTTGTGTGCAAGAAATACACCAATATGTATCTGGTAAACTCATCTACTATGACCATAGCATATTTCTTCTTTGCAATAGACATGACATTCACTGGACCAAATAGATCAATATGTAATAGGTGATAAGGCTCAAGAATTGAAGAATCAGTCTTGCTCTTGAATGAGGATTTTCTTTGTTTTGCCTTTTGACATGAATCACAAAGGCCATCGAGAGCAAATACTGATTTTGCCAGTCCTCTCACAAGATCTTTCTTGACTAGTTCATTTGTATTGTTAAAATTTAAATGAGAGAGTTTCTTGTGCCAATCCCAGCTTTCTTCAATTGATACTCTACTTAACAGACATATTGCAGAACCATCAAAACTTGTTGAAAGCTTGGCTTCATAAATGTTACCATGCCTGTATCCCTTTAGAACAACTTTGTCTGTAGATTTTCTTACAACTTCACAGTGTTCTTCAAAGAAATCCACATATTAACCTCTGTCACAGATTTGACTAACACTCAGCAGATTGTGTTTAAGTCCTGAGACTAGAGCTACTTTTTCAATAATGACATTCCCAAGATTGATATTGCCATATCCCAGAGTTTTTCCCATATTGCCATCTCCATAAGAAACTCCTGGGCCAGCTTTCTCCACAAAGTCTGATAGCAGGGCTTTATTTTCAGTCATATGTCCTGAATATCCACTATCCAGAACTATGATGTTTTTCCTGTTGCCCTGCAATCACAAAGACCACTAATGATTAGTTTTAAGGACCCATACTTGCTTGGATCCTTTGGCCTTATTAAGTTTGTTAACATTTGCAGCGGATTTAACATCAGAGTTTATGTTAACATTTTTCTTATCAGAATTTACAGTATCAGACTTTGCATCAGAACTTACACTAGAAGGAACAATGCTAACTTTCTTTAAAGAAGGTTTTATTTGATAATAATCATAGTACAAACTATGATATTCCTTATAAGTATAAATGGAATGTCATACACTACCACAATGAAAACAAGGATTTTGTGGCTTAAACCTGACAGACTGACTCTTAACTCCTGACTTAGAAGGTAAGGAGTTTATATTCTTATTCTTCCTACAAAAAGAAGCCAGATGGTTAGAATTTCCACAGTTATAGAATTTCTTTCAAGGAGCATTAGGAACAGGCATATAATTATTGCTTTTATTCACACCTTCCTTTCCATTCCTATTTTTCTTAAGTGACTTTACCTTGTTTACATTCTTAATCTCTTTCAGTTTATACTTAAGCTGCTTCTTTGTCATTAAGCCTATGTTAACTTCAGCTAGTTTATCCTATTTTAACTTATCAGAAGTTGACTCTGCCTTAACTTCTGTCTCAATATCTTTCATCTTTTCAGAATCAGACTTTACAGTTTTAGCTACAAACTTAACAGGATTTATCTTTGGTTTATTAGTCTTTTTAACAATAATTGGCTTAATTTGTTCAGTTCCTTTTTCACTTTTATCATCTCCATAACCTAAGCCCTCTTTCCAGTTTCCACTACTTAGTAAATTCTGAGTTGTTCTTCCAGAGTTAGTCCAAGTCCTGATAATCTCTCTTTCCTTTTCTAACTCAGTTTTTAGAGATTGATTCAATTTTAACACTTCATCTCTAACATAAAAAACATCATCTCTTTCTTTCTGAGTTTGATGGAACATAACTAACTCCTTTTCTAAATAGTTGTTCCTTTTCTTAAAAGCCAGATTTTTAGAGGTTAACCTATCACATGTTAAAGTCTGATCTCTATAGCTAATGAATATGGTTTTAAGATAAGATCTCAACTCCGTAATATCATCAGTATGAAAAGCATAAGTTGTTTGAGGTACCTTTAACTCAGCAGTATCAGAACTGCTATCAGCATTTGCCATCAAGACATAGTTCACCTCATTTTCATAATCTGACGTGTCTGTCCATCTTTTCTTCTTTGTGACAAGTGCCTTGCCTTTTTCACCTTTTTCTTTCTTGTAATCAGGATATATGTGGCCTTTCTCACCATAATTGTAGCATTTAACATTTGAGTAATCTCCTCTGTCAGACTTTCCTGCTTTGCCTTCAGATTTTCTGAATCCCTTCTTATCAGAACTTCCGCTTTTCCTGGAAAACTTCCTTCCCTTTCTGAATTTCCTGTAGGCTATCTTTGTGATACCCTTCACCATAAGAGCACACAATTTCATCATCTCTTCATCAGCATCCATCTCAGATAGACTTTCAGTTTCTGAATCCTCATCATCATCAGAACTTGATGAATCTAAATAAGACTTTGTGATGAAAGCCTTTCCTTTGCCTTTCTTTGAGACAGCCACTTTGGGGGATTCCTCCTCAGCCTTAAGAGCAACTGTTCTTGACTTTCTCCCATGCCTCTTGCTTCTTTGATCCATCTCAAGTTCATGAGTTTTGAGTATACCATAAATTTCATCAAGAGTAGTTTCATCAAGAGCATAGTTGTCTCTTATAGTAGTTGCCTTCAAATCCCAACTTTCAGGATGAGCTAAAAGGAATTTAAGATTAGTATCTTCAAGATCATATTCTTTATCCACCAGTGACAGATCATTCCAGAGTTTGACAAATCTGTCATATAAACCAGTTAATGACTCATCAGGTTTTGAGTAAAAGTGCTCATACTCCTTAGTGAGTATAGTCCTCATGTTCTTCTTAATTGCATCAGTTCCCTGGCATCTTATTTCCAAGGCATCCCATATCGCCTTTGCAGTCTTGCAGTTTATTACCCTGTTTGACATGACATTATCAATAGCACTATGCAGCAAATGCCTTACCTTTACATCCTTGGCAATAGATGAGATATCTTCAGCTGTATATTCACTTTTCTCCTTTGGTATAGTCATTGCTGGCTGATCTGCAACTACAACAGAGAGCTTGGTTGGCTTATGTGGTCCTTCATTAATTCTGTCAAGGTATTCTGGATCTGTAGCTTCCATAAACATAGTCATCCTCACTTTCCATATGGGATACTCAGAAGGTTTAAGTATGGGAACCCTAATAGTCTCAAATCGATTATGGATTTGAGTTTTTGGAGTTTCTTCAGTTTTGGTGGGCTTGGTTGGAGTTTGTTCTTCTTCAGACATGATTGTTTTGGATCTTTACTGTATATGTGTTAACAGATTGCTCTGATACCACTTGTTAGGTCACACACACTGTAGAAGGGGGTTGAATACAGTGTATACTACAATCAAATTGAATTAAGAACACAAGTATAAAACACAGAATAATCTTATTAATAAAATAATATTACAATGAAACCGTTCTCTCTCAGTGATGAACAAATATCATGAGAGCTGCTAGGGTTACAATGAATAATATTCTCGATTAAGATAACATATATAGTGTAAACCCTATGTTGTGTTTATATAGACACACAGTTACAAGATAATCTTCTAATTGATATCGAATATAAGTCTGCATCCTAAAATATATCAATTAGTTATCTTTTCCTCTAAGTTTTCTATTCTTCATAGAATTCTTCTCTATGCATATCTCTTCTTGTTTTAGTCTTGATCTTCTTTCCTTTCAATCAGCCACCTTCCTTATCTGAAAGTCTTCTTAAGTCTTGATATTATCTTCTGATAAATATCTTCTGATATCTTAAGTTCTGATAACTTAACTTCTGATATCTTAAGTTCTGGCTTCAGTATAAGTACGGATTTCCAGTTAAGTCCTGATTTGTCCTGTTAGTCAAGATCTGAAAACTAAACACAAATCACTATTAGACATGACATCACAAATATATCTAACAGAACCCTATGACGGTCCCAGCCCCAGTTTCATCTAGATGCTTCTCCGCTGTGTTGATCTTTCCTGGCCTCGCCCTTGTAATTTGCTGCTTCCTAGTATTTCGTCTGCTTTTCGTACTTTGATTCTGAATAATTTGTAATATTTGGATTTTCCCGGATTGGTGACCAATCCGGATTGTGTGTTTTAAATTTGATTGTTGCTTGGCTAATTTGCTTCTTTAGAAATTATTCCAAGTAGCTTATTTATGCTTTTAATCCGGGTATGAAAGCCTACCTGGGTCTATTTGCTTTCTAGCTTGTTCCTTAATTGGGAAACATTCCTGGGTGTTAAACAAAGGCCCCCAACCCGGGATGGTTTCTACCCGGAATTATGGCTGGCACTTGGAAGATATTCCAGGTTAAAAAAGTTAATTTTGATCTGGGTGACTAGCTATTCCGGGTCATGTTTGCTTTTACTTTTATTTTGCAATTGGGGAATTTCCCAAGTAAGTGGTTGTTGTCTCCCAATCCTGGAATGGGTTTATAGCCGGTGTGGTTCCGGGTATGAACCATTTCCTGGTTTGCAATTTTGTAGCTTTGTTCTGCTTCATTTAACTAGAATATTAGCCAAGTATAAAGTAATTGCTTTCAATCCGGATTCGGTTGTCTTTCCGGGTTGTTGTTTGTTTTTTTGTGTTGGCTTCCAATCTGGGTATGGATTCTTATCCGGATTGATTGTTGCTTTTGAAAGAGATATGTCCTAAGTCCAATCATGAATGAGGATTTAGGAATAACTTTTTATGTAATCTGTTTTGATTTCATTGATATTAATATAAGACTTGTTTTGTTTTTATTACGGGCTCTATCTATTTAAGTGTTTAAATAAGATATACCATAGTTTAGAGTAAAGCTTTTTATGGATTATGATGAGATCATAATAGTGAGACCTAAAAGATGATAACTCTAAACTTGAATAGTTCCTGGTCATAGGATTACTAACTGGTAATTAATAATCCGCAAAGATCGGTACATACTATGCTTGCTTCATTATGAAGGATGTCTGTTCTCATAGATATTTGTGTGGTGACACTATAGCTAGTATGTAGGTGCTTATTATAGAATAAGTTCACTGAACATGACTCGCCCAGCTGAACAACTGATGAAGTTCACTCACGTGTCAGCAGTTGTTCACATAGTGATAGTTGTACAAGTATCCTTAGACTTGAGGTCATCATAGTCATCTTGTGTACACTGAACTATGCTTTGGTTTAGTTCTTAGTCTCCAGGGACAATTATTAGGGCTCTACTGGGTATAGGAATTTGTACACGAAGATAGTGTATGATCAATAAAGGATCTACCCCTTCCAGTGAAGGAAGAGAATGTTCAAAGCTGATCCACTTATGCCAGTTCAGGAATCTCTGGCCAGAGTGAATGAAATTAGAAAGGAGTTTCTAATTTACATAGAACTGAGCATAGTGAATGGGAAAGCAAATGATTAAATTAGATAGGCTTGACACAAGATCCATGCCTTGTATTTAATCAGGACATTGGAGGGTAGAAGGAGTTAATTGTACGGTAACTATTCACTGACAGGTTCTTGGTATTCTAGGCAGTGAATTCATATTATCCGGATAGTCGCGATATGTTGAGAAGCATCACTCACGATGTAGAATAAATATAATTAATCAGTTAATTATATTTAGTAAATTTTAATATTCATATAAATAATTAATAAAAGTTTATTATTATTTATTTCTACTACCGGCATAATATTAAACCTACAGGGTCGCACCATAAAAGAATATTTTCTTTGATGAAATAATGAGAGAGAGAATTATTTTCTAAATAGTTAAGAAAAAAAATAATAATTAAAATAGTTTTAATTATTATTAAAGCATTTTATGAAGATAAAATGTGGGGGTTGATATATATAAAGATATATTATAAAACCCTTGGAGAGTCCTATAAATAGAATGAGATGGATGGCTCATAAAAAAAGGTAGACACACAATTTTGGTTTTGTGAAAACCCTAGCCTCCATCTTCTTCTTCTCTCTCTCTCCCAAAATTCCATTTTTATAAAAGCTTAGTTTTATAAAAAAAGGTTCCTCGAAGAGGATCGTTCTTGGTGGATACCGGTAGAGTGCTTCACACACTGAGGAGCAACTGCTAGCACTCCAATTTTATAAAGCTTCGATTCACGAGGTATGGTTTCGATTCCTCAGTTTTTCCCTTTTATATGTTTTTCTATATGTGCGGTATATGGTTTTTACGGAATAATTGTTATTTCACGCTTCCGCTCATCCGTAAATTCCATCAGCTTTTTGCTTTTTTATGTACTTGGAAAATAATCTAAGTACATAGCAGTTGATTTCAAAATGAATTAGGGTACCTTTCCGGGTTGTGTTTTGCTTTTAATGATGGCTTCCAATTCGGGTATGGCCCCATACCCGGATCGATGGTTGTTTTTTGCTTTTTTATGTACTTGGAAAATCATCTAAGTTCATAGTATTTATTTCAACCCGGATTAGGGTACCTTTCCGGGTTGTGTTTTGTTTTTAATGATGGCTTCCAATCCGGGTATGGACCCATATCTGGATTGATTCTTGATTTTGATGTTTGCTCTCAACCCGGGTGTGATTCTGTCTTCGGGTTGAAGTAGTCTTTGCTTGCAGTAATTGTTAAAATAATAACTGACTGAAAAAGGAAAATTCTTTTCATTGATTTAGAATTTTCTTCATACAAAATATTGGATCATAGATTGGTTGTTGGCCATAGGCTACAAGTTTTTGGTTGCTTTTTCTACTAATAGAATTTTCTGAGCTTGAGTCCATGCCATGTGTTCGGGATTTCGGATTCATCCATGTTCATCAACTTGTATGTTCCTGGCCTTAGTACTTCTTTGATTCTTTAAGGTCCTTCCCACTTGGGAATCAGCTTTTCAGTATTGGTGGGATCCGAGGCTTCTGTGTCTTGAAGTATCAGGTCTCCAACTTGAAAGTTTTTGACCCTGGACTTCTTGCTGAAGTGTTCCTTAGTTTTCTCCTTGTATTTTTTCCATTCTTGCGGCAGCCTGGTCTCGGACCTCGTCAATTAGCTCAATATTTGTTCTGAGCCCCTCCTCATTGGCTATTTCATCAAAGTTTATTGCTCGATGGGAGGGGGATCTTACTTCAATTGGTAGCATTGCTTCTATTCCGTAAGCCAGCTTGACGGGTGTTTCTCATGTGCTGGTCCGGGGACTGATCCTGTAGGCCCATAACACATTAGGGAATTCTTCTAGCCACTTGCTTTTACTTTTTCTAAGCCTCTTTTCGATGCCTCAGAGAAGGATCCGGTTTGTTACTTCCACTTGACCATTTCCTTGAGGGTAGGCTACTGACGATTTTCTATGCTTGATGCCCCATTCTTGGAGATACGATTCAAATTCTGATCCAACAAACTAGGGCCCATTATCTGATACCAGGACTCTTGGGATTCCGAACCTTATCAAAATATTATCCATGAACTTTATGTAATCCTGCTGGTTTATTTTCCTCATTGTCTTTGCTTCCACCCACTTAGTCATCTAGTCAATTGAGACTAGTAGGTATTTCAGGTCTCCTCTGGCCCGGGGGAAGGGTCCCATGATATCTATCCCCCAAACAGCGAAAAGGATTGGAGATAGGACTGATGAGGGTAGGACTGGGCTTATCCGGGATATGTTGCTGAACATCTGGCATTGCTTGCATTTTTTCACAAAGTCGTTTGCATCTTTGTGGATTGTTGGCCAGTAGTAGCCCTGCCTTATTATCTTGTGAACCAGGGCCTTCGCCGACATATGATCTTCGCATATCCCTTCATGGACTTCCATTAGACAATATTCTGCCTCTGCCTCCCCTGGGCCAATGCATTTCAGGATGGGTGATGAGAAGGTCCGGCGATAGAGTATTCATTCTTCAAGGAAAAATTTCGTTGCCTTAGCTTTTAATCTTTGAGCCTTTCCTTTATCTTTGGGGAGTTCTCCCTTCTCCAGGTAGTTGATAAACGGAGTCATCCAATTCGGGTTGTTGCCTATTTCCATGACCTCTTCAGATTCTATACTTGGCTTTTGTAGTTCCCCAAAGTAGACAGAGAAGTCTAGGTCTGATGAATTCTGAACCAACTTGGACAGGTTGTCTGCCTCTGAATTCTCTTCTCTGCAGATTTGTAGGATTTGACTTCGTGGTATTGAGGCAAGGTAGATTTGGACTAGGGCCTGGTACTTAGCCAAAATTGGATCCTTGGCTATGTACTCGCATTTGTTTGATTTACTACGATCTGGGAGTCGCTATAGATGTTGAGGTCCTGAATCTTGAGAGTCTTTGCTAGCTTTAATCCTGCTATCAGGGCTTCATACTCTGCCTGGTTGTTTGTTGCTGAAAAGCCAAAGGAGATTGCAGTTTGGACTGTAAAGACATCTGGGCTCTTTAGAATGAGCCCTGCTCCTGACCTCTCATTCGTTGAGGATCCATCGACTTTGAGAGCCCAGGCTCCCAGGTTATGATCATTGCTGCTCTCAGGGTCAATGCTCATGGGCATAGGCTCGTCTTCCGGGAAGTTGCACTCTATGATGAAGTCAGCCAGGGCCTGGGCTTTGATTGCTGTTCTTGGAAAGAAACTCAAGTTAAATTGACTTAGCTCAACTGCCCAGTTTACCAGCCTTCCTGAGACGTCTAGCTTGTGTATTACCTTTCTTAAGGGTTGATTAGTCACAACCCGGATCTCCCTTCCTTCGAAGTAAGGTCTGAGTTTTCTGGATGTCGTGACTAAGGAAAAAGCAAACTTTTCTAGCCTTGGTTATCGAGTTTCTGCATCTTTTAGTACTTGGCTTACATAGTAAACTGGTTGTTGTTTGCCATTCTCTTTCCTGATCAGTGTTGCTCCAACTGCCAGGGCCCCTGCTGATAGGTAGAGGAATAAGGGCTCCCCGGGTTGGGCTTTGGTTAAGATTGGTGGCCGGGATAGATACCTTTTGATTTCTTCAAACGCGCTTTGGCATTCTGGGTTCCAATTCACTTCCCTCTTGTTGGTTGCTCCTTTCAATAAGTCAAAGAAAGGTAGGCATCTCTCAGCTAGCTTTGAGATGAATCTTCTAAGTGCCGCCAGTGACCCTGCTAGTTTCTGAACATCCTTCTGGGTCCTAGGAGGCTTCATCTCCTGGATTGCTTTTATCTTCTCTGGGTTAGCTTCGATTCCCCGGTTGCTGATCATGAATCCTAGGAATTTTCCTGCCCCCACTCCAGATGTGCATTTTTCCGGATTCAGCTTTAATGAGTATTTTTTAAGTTATCAAAGCATTCTTTTAGATCTTCTATGTGACTTGGGATACTTATGGATTTTGCGATCATATCATCAACATAGGATTCCAGGTTCCTTCCAAGCTGAGTTTTGAAAATTTTATTCATTGCTCTCTGGTAGGTTGAGCCTGCATTCGTTAATCCGAAAGGCAGCATGACATAGGCATAGACTGCCCTGTGGGTGATGAAGGTTGTCTTCTGGATGTCCTTCGGATTCAACTTGATTTGGTTGAACCCCGATAATGCGTTCATGAAACTCAGCATGACGTGCCCGAATGTGGCGTCAATCAATTGATCAATATTTGGCAGGGGGTAAGGATCCTTGGGGCATGCACTATTCAAGTCGGTGTAATCGACATACATTCTCCATTTCCCGTTTGCCTTCTTTACCATAACCACGTTGGCCAGCCATTCTGGGTACTTAACTTCGCATATGATCCTAGCTTTGAGTAGTTTCTCAACTTCTTCGTCTATTGCTTTCTGCCTCTCTGGTGTAAAATTTCTTCTCTTCTGCTTAATTGGTTTCCTCTCTGGGTTGACATCCAAGATGTGCATTTTTATGGACTTGTCCAACCCGGGCATGTCTCTTGGGCTCCAGGCAAATATGTCTAAGTACCCTCGGAGCAATGACACCGGGTCTTCTCTGAAAGTAGCTCCGAGTCCGGACCCTATTTTTACCTTCTTGAAAGGATTGCTTTCATCAATCATAATTGTTTCTGTTTCAACTGCAGCCTCGATCTTGGCTTGATCCTGGTTTGATACCAATTGCTGGATCCGGGCTTCTGTACTCTTCTTCATATAGATTTGACCCTGGGTTGTCATCTCTTGTTGGTTGCTTTCCCTTAATTCACTTGATTTGGGGTGGTTGCTTGCACAATTAGATTGCCCTGGCCGAGGCCTGGGTTCAATTCAATCTCTACTGTGACTTGGTTACTTTCTTGCTCTTGCGAGCCTGGCTTGGTTGCTTTTGGATCTGGGTTGGATTCTATAACCTGGACTTCCTTTCTTGCATCATCCTTTGAGTATGGGGTGATGTTTCTTAATGCTTTGCTGTTTACGGAAGACTGTGGCTTTTCTCTTGTTGTCTTGGTGGGTTTCGGCCATGACTAGGGCCTGCTATAGCATCTTTCAGCGACCTCATAGTCCCCCTTAACTTCTCCTATCCTCGTTGGGGTCGGGAATTTAATTTTGAGGTGTGATATTGAGGTGATTGCTTGTATCCTGGTTAGAGCTGAACGACCAATTATGCCGTTGTAGGATGAGGGAGTGTTTATCACATAGAATTTTATCACATGGGTGACTTGGGTGGGAGCTGACCCGAATATCACTGGCAAGTATAAGGTTCCCTGGATCGGGACCAAGTTATTCCCGAACCCATAGAGGGGATCCTCTCGGCATTCATTTGAGCGGACACTTCCTAGCTTCATCCGGTCCACAGTATACTTGAAAAGTATGTTTACTGAAGAGCCATTATCTATCAGCATTCTCCTTACCTCGTTATCAAAAATATCAAGTGTTACTACCAAAGCTTCATTGTGATTCGGATTGACCCCTTCATAATCCTTGTTGCTGAATGAGATTACCATCTTTGGGTAGGATTGGATGGAGAAAACTTCATCCCCTGAGCCCGGGCTCCTAGAAGGCGAATGGGAACCTCCTAGAACCACATTCACTACATTCTTTCCTCTCCTTGGTCTTTCTTCTTTTTGATTCGTATCCCGGGAAATATACCGGTTTAGGTTACCTTTTTTGACTTCGTCTTCAATGAAATATTGGAGAGACAGACAATTCTCAGTTTTGTGCTCATGCGTTTCGTGATAACCGCATTGCCTATTATAAGGCCGGCTCTCTGGGGGGGGGGTCTGCATGGGCTTTGGTGGATAACAGAATGGCTTGCCTTTTATGTCCTTTAGTATCTCTTCCCTGGTCTTGTTCAGTGGGGTCCAGTATGGTTCCTTCCTAGGCTCCCTGGCTTGCCTGGTTGGCCCGGGGTCACTTTTAGATTCTGTCTTAGGACCCATCTTTGAAATATTGGAGTGTTTTGCACCACATTGGTCTGCTGGGCTTGTCGGCTTTGCTTGAACTTCTTTTCCTGATGGTAACCCCCTTTCGGTCGGTTGTCAAAGTTCTTACTCCTGGATCCCCCGTTCCGGGTCATCCTTATAGCCTGGAGCACATCTGTTTCCTTGATGAATCTGGCTGCCATAGAGTAGGCAGCAGCTAGGCTTTGAGGTTCCTTGTTTATCAGCTCTACAATGTACCTCTCATTGTGTTCCGGATCCAGGTTCCTCCGAAATATGCTCAGTACCTCCCGCTCATCTAGATTCGAGACTTTGTTGATTGCTTCCTGGAACCTCCGCATGTAGGTTGAGAGGGATTCATTGTCGTATTGGCGGATGGTTTCCAGGTGACACATATACATTTCGTGTGTCTTGTTTGCTCTGAATCTTCTAAGGAAGGCTCCTCGAAACTCTTTCCAGGTGTGGATGCTTCGGGAGGGGATCTTTTTGAACCACCTTTGAGCCCCCCCTTGAGGGTTGACGCGAAGAACCTTGACTTTGTTAAGTCATTGTAGTAGTATATTTGTGCGATTTGTTCAAAATAATTCAGGTGTTCTTCCGGATCCCCCAATCCATCAAAGGAATCAAAGTTGTAATGTTTGAGGTTTTTCTGTCGAGGGATGGCTTCTAGAGAATGACTGAAGGGTGTCAGAGTTTCCCCAACTTCCATTCTGGAATCTTTCTCCATCTTTTGTTGGAGTTCATAAATCATATCTTTAAGGTCCTTCTGCCCTTCCTCATCATCATCAGAAATGACCTCGGGGGTGGGGTCCTTCCGGGTCTTCTTGCCTTTGGCCTTTGGTAGGAGCCTCTCCTCTTCTATCTGCATTTTTTTCTGAATCTTTAGCTCAAGCTTTGCTTCTTCTTCTCTCCTTATCCGCTCTCTCATCTCTTCCAACCTCTTCTTCCTGGTTGCTTCTGTTTCTTTCTTACTTTGCTCTTTCTGATTTTTCTTCCCCTTTGCTCCGATTCGGTCGAAGACAGATCTCCTTGATTGTTGAGATTCTCCGGAATCTTCTTGATCATCCTCTTGCTCATATTCTATCTGAGCCCGGGCTTGCTCATCTCTGTAGAGCCTGATTGTTTCAGCCAGTTCATGACTTGTTAAGTTGGCCATATGCTCCTCTGCCACTGGAATATTGGTATAGTTGTACTGATTCAGTTCAATGACATTTCTAGCCTCCCGGGGTGTTACTATTCTTTCCAGGACCAGGGTATGTTGTGTCAATGGTTGCCTGGAGGGTCTCTCGGTCGCCCCCAGGTTCTTGAGCCTGAGAGTGGTCCTGATCCTGGACCTGGGTACTAGCTGAGGGTCTACAGGCCGTACTCTTTCATGCTCTTGCCATTATCACAAGTGTACAAACAACAACTGACCAAGATTTGAGGCTAAAAATGTGGATCTAAGATTGCATTTTTGAAGATAGCAAAAAAAATCTAGAATAACACCAAACAAACTTTCTGGGTTTTGCTAACAATATTATCGAACAAGGACAGCAGGCTCTAAAACACAAAGACAGTATGCAAACTAAAGTAGATATGGGTTTCAAAACAATCAACGCTAACAAATAACACTGGGCTCACACAAACGTGTCCTAAAATAACGAGCTCACATAAACGCGGCTTAAATGAACAACATTCATATTCAAGAGTGGGTATGGTTGTTTGTGTTCTTACAGGTTTAAGAAGTGGACTCTCTTAAGAGTTTGCTGATGAAGGTGAATCAAGGGGCACCGAGACCCAAGGATGGAGCCCCCTCCCTCTAGCGCCAAATGATAACTCCAGTGAGCGGTGCGGCTCCTTCCGACGCCGTGTCTGGACCTTCCTTCTGAGAGTGGGGTGTAGCTGCTGTGGGGCGCCTACAAAACAACACCGGAGGAAGGTTTGGGCCCCGCGGCGCCTCCGGTATGAGAGTAAGAGCTTGTTTGGGGAAGATGAAGATAGGTAGGACAAGGGGTGGTTGTGTGTATATATGCTGGTGTATAAGAGAGTGTGGGTGTAAGAATGTGTCTAACCCCTAAACCCTTCATCTTTGGGGGTATATATAGCCCAAAGGTAGGGTTTAGGGGTTGGTACCTTTAAATCAGGGTCGTTCATTGTTGGAGGCGGAGGACGCCTGGTTTGGGTAGATCGCTTACATGTGTCTAGGCAGGTACCATCCCTATAATGCACCATAGGTAGGTTGACACGCGTCCCGCTTGTCCGAGATGTTAGTTGTGGGTAGATATCATCGTCACATGCACACGTACCCCTCCTTGACGGGTTGTGGGGTGTGCTTGTGCTTAGGGACCCCCTGGTTTGTCTCTTCTAGGATGGATCCTGGATGAAAAGTGATCCTGGTTGGGTGGTGATCCAGGTCTTGGGTCAGCCTTGAACTCCGGTCTCTCCACTTGGATGTTATAGGTGAGGGGGTCTTGACCCTGAGTTTGCCTCACCCTAGACCTGGGTTGGGTAATAATCAGGTTGCTTATACCCTATCATCACGTTATTGCGTTTATTTTGAAGAAATATACTAGATATTTTCCGAAAGTTCTAAAAGAAGAGCTATCGTATTTATCCCTGGAAAAGTAAACTTTATACAATTTAGAACCTTAGGCCAATTAGGTTAAAGCTCTTCATAATTTAACAAATTTTGAAAGTTAATAAATATTATCTTAACGGGGTATTGTGACAAAAGTGTTTCTCAATTTAAAAATATAGTCGAAATAGAGAAGACATACGAAGTTTTAAGCTCTATTTCTTTACACAAAGCTTCTTATATTACTCTACAAATATCTTATATTTGGAGTAATTAATAGTTTGATCATAAATCAATATCTAAGAGTATAAGTATATATAAGTAGCCGTATTGCAAAAAAATTAGCAAATTAAAAAATAAGTATATTAGTAGTAATCCTATCAAGTCCTGTGCTAAGAAACTACTTATAATAAATGCACAGGCTGAAACATGCCCCTATATTGAACCTAAGCATCCGCAACGCCAATTACATAACTAAATGTTACCAACTCTAATAATATTATCCATTTAGATATACATACATGCACCAAATTCCAACATCATGTAGTAAACAGTGTATGAAGTTTACATCTGTAGCAAAGAGAACTCAACTTATACAGTGGTTTATCTTTCAGAATCTGAGTTGTCTCGTTATCTTCTTGGATTCGCAGTAGAAGACCGTTTGCCTTTGAAAGTAGTTAATAGAGCTTTAGCCAACGCTCTATAAGTAATACAGTAATAGAATAGTGTGACAATTTTACAACCATAAACATCAGATTTTGTAGATATTTTGACCGATAGCCTTAATACCATGTACATGACTGTGTGTTCTGCGGCTGTCTCAATATCTGCTATTTTGCCTTGTAAACTAAACCCAAATATATTCTCGTCAACATATCTCTGAGACTAAAAACTAAAGGTGAAAATTAAGATGGCATTCAGCAAACAATGAAATCCCTTTTTACATGGTTAGTCGCACATCGTTGTGCAAATGCCTCTCACAAAGTCGGAATTAGCCATTTACTCCTCTACTGGAAACCTCCTCACCTTCTTGGGCTGGGCATCAGCTCCTCTGCTAGACATCAACGATACAAATAAACAAGAAACCATTCAGTAAAAGGTTTAGACAGACGGTTTCTCGGTAAATCAAAAAATATGTGTTCAATCATCAAAACACATTACTGTCATTTTCATTATTAAAACCAAACTACGTTACCTGGCTTCCAATTACAAACACCTAGTTGAAAAGTAGCTCATGGAATTATTACAAGTACAAGAGGAAATTGGGACAATTTTGCAGCACCTTATAAATAAATAAAAATTCATTCTGAAATGCTTCAATATTGCATCCACTGATTTGCAGGTCCATACAGGGACAGGCCCAGGGCCAGAGGGTCCCTCGTCCACCCTAGTTTTAAGACTATATACTTATTCTGTGATATCTGTTCATCAGGTAATTAAGCCCTGTTGATTCATGCTTTTGTGTTTTATACAGCATCCGAGAATTCTTACCCCATTCTCGTCATCTTTTTCACATTATTTAAGTTTTAGACCCCGTCCTTTTTCAAATCATCATCTTTTTCACATTTTTTATTTTTTCCGTCACCAGTCTAGCTTAAAAGTCCAGTATAATCACATAGCCTCCTTATTGCTCTATACCCTTACTAACAACCTTGTCGCTATAAATATCAAGTAAACCTTTTCGCATATATATATAATTTAAATATTATATCAGAAAAGATTTATTTTTTGCATTTACAAGGTTAAAAATTTTGGACCCCCTCGCATATGACTCTGGGTCCATATGTCACAACTCACAATTATTCAACCAGGCCAACCCTATTACCCCACTACCAGAAGAAAGAAAGCTGCAGCCTGCATGCAACTTTTAAATAGTAAAAATTTGAATGAAACTTTCAAGACGTAAGTTACATGCAATTATCCAACTATGCAAGTAGTAATCGGCAAAATAAAATCAATTAGAAGAGGATTGTTATTGCTAGAAGGGAACCAATAAATAAACTTAAACAAGTGACGTGCGGTATAATACTGTAACAGTAGTTTTAAATGACTACCTTTGCACGTCTCTAAAAATATACCAAAAAGGAGTAGTTTGTAAAAAAACAGTGTACACTAAAGCATGAAATCTGAAGAACAGTTCGTATACAATACACCCTTCAGCAATTCATTTAGCCTTTGTATATTAGATTAGAAGAACACTCTATCTACGAATTAGTTAGTGCCTGTAACTTTTGACTACACGACATCTAGCTGAGATTTGGTCAAATATAGCTACCAAGTTCGCAAGTGAGATAGCCTTGTTAGAAAAGCAATGCTGCTCGAACCAGGACGTACATGCAATTGCAAGTGGTTTTCAGCATGCCATCACATGCATGCTGGACAATTAAAATGACCTAATAGTAAATGGAAGTGCTTCACATTACTGTGATTACCCAGCATATTTTCAGTTCTTATTTTCTGCTCCCCTCTTTTACATAATTCTAGATCTGTCCCTGTTAGCCTCTCTTACTATTACTAGCAAAGGTTTCCACTTATCCAAATCTTTGTGGTTCTATCTGACGCCCATTTATGCAAACACAACCTTACCAGTATAGATTCCATAGGCAATTATGTAAAAGTGTTGATAAATTTCACATTCCTCAGCTGAGATTATAAATTTTGACCGGACCAGTTAATACATTCTGAATAGACAAGCATTATCTGAACCTACCTACTCCACCAAGGTAAATCATAAAACCTCAAAACTTTTGAAAGTCTGTATCTATTCACACCATACTGCTTTAAATTTCAAATGCTCAGATGTTATTTTACCTTCATCTTCTCCGCCTTGACTTGTGAAAAATGGAGTAAGGTAATTCCTATCCAATGCTGTAAATGATGCAGCACTGTAGAAAAATGATGTTATCAATGTTATTAAAATTTAATGAAGTGAAGACACAAAGACTCCCATAGTATATATACAATCAGTACTTTTTGTGAAATTCTTTAAGCTTCATCTTGATCCTGTTCCCTGATGACGATTCTGATGATTCCCCACCATAGGAAGGAGCTATGTAACCATTGGGTTCATCAAAGCTCTGAAACCAAAACAATTTCAGATGAGGTATTACATACTGCTGGAAATTTTTTATAAATAATTAATATATAGCTGATCAACCAATGCTTATCGGTATGGTTCAAGTTTATTTTACTTCTTTTTTCTTATTTAAATCCGATATGGTGATCTCTTTTTCATCTAACTCAGGGAATTAGGAGCATACATGACTTACCTATAAAGTAAGTATTCCCATTTTAGGTGAGCCAAATTGACCCAGATTGATAATTGTAAGACTCAAACACAAAGGCGAGTATTTATTGACATGAACCCAGGCTTTAGCCCAGAGATTACAGATGGTATAAAAGGTATTGAGTCTTAGATGAATTACGACTTACGAATAGGTAATTAAGGAAGTACGGAGTAGGGACTGTCTCATTATCCCATAGAAACTACAGGGGTAGGGTGCGTGAGATTGTAAGTAGACATTACTATTTAGTATTTCAATGCCAGAATAAACATTTCAGGTCTTGAAACATAGGATTAGACCAGACCAGGAAAAAATAGGCAATTCAGTCACGGTATCAAGGTTATAAATCCAGACGAGGTACTAGACATAAAGGCAAAAACTGAGACTAACAAAATAAAAAACAGAAAAAGAATTAACACCTTCATAGGTTGACATGTATAAAGAATTTAATATATTGATATCCACACACGGGTTTATAGTTGGCTACTGGCTAGTAAATGAAAAAGCAACTTGAAACAAAATAATATTATCCAGATCATCTGAATGAGAGTTAAAAACAAGGATATCTTATATCTATCAAGATCCGGATTTCAAGTTAGTTATGAGCTCCACTCCATGCTTTCGGTTGAAAATTAAAAATGGTATGAGATTATATCATCTAACAAATAGCAGTAAGTTATATGACCAGGATAGATAGAAACTCACTAATTAAATAAAAATTAAAATCTTAATCAGTGAATCAGTGTCATTCATATATTGGAAAAAAAGTACCTAAGTTTTGAATTAATATAGGCCTTGTTTGTTTATATGAATTTTGAAGTTACATGGGAACTTAGAATTCCCTGGAACCAAAATACAATGTAGAAGTTCCCGGGATAATTAAAAACTTTGTTTGGTCGGTCGGTCATTATAGAATTTAAGTTAAACAGTTACGTTAGTTTGGATTACTTGTTAAAAAATTACATTTAATATGACTACTAAATTTACTGACTTAAAGATATATAATAAATTTATTATAAATTGCTACATAGGAAATAAAAACATACATATATATATATATATTTAATAATGCCATATCAAATAAATATTTATCTATTACAAATTATCCCAGAACTAAATAAAAAAAAATCACCTATAACAAAGACAAATAAATAAATAGTTATAAATTATTACAAAACTGCTATATATAATGTAAACCATTCTCTTGTTATAATCCAAATCTTAAAATAATATTTCTAAATAATTAATCATGGAGAAAATATTAAAAGATAATTTTCATAAAAAACATGTAATCATAAATATAAAATACAAAGTACAAAAGTCTTTTACTAAAAGAAATTAAAAAGTTTAAATAATTAATCATGAAGTATCAAAATTTTCGAAGAGAGAATTCATATTTGTGAATTAAAAAAAAGAGCAAGTTCAAGAATTTTACGATGCAACTTCAGGTGACCACGGTCGTGCTGTGTAACTAGGTTCCTGTATTTTGGAGTAATTTGAAGTACCGTGGAAGTTTGAGTTACATCATTCATTTTAAAAGCTGTCCAACCAAACATAACCTACTTAGGTTCCCAGGTACTTGAAGTTCCTTAGTTGGGTTACACCCAACCACACGAGGCCATAGTGTCACCATAATCCAGGATTGCCAATAGGTTTACTGTTATTATCAAGAAAAGATGTCTATAACACTACTTCAGACGGAAGAGAAATTGAAGCACCTAACTGAGAACCCATAATAGTAGATGAAAAAGAATAAACTTCCCACACTAGCAAACTCTATGTTGAGCATAAGAATAATATTCTTGTGCATGTCGTACACTTCAATGCAATTTTAGGTTAAAGATTCATGTAAAAAACGAAGTTTAAGTTAAAAATAAATTTGCAGAGACTTACTTCAACTAAGGGCCCATCATGCCCATCGTGCCCATCACCTACAACTTCTAAGGCTTCCAGCATGGTACCCGTCGATCCTCCAATCAGTAGTACCTGCAATAACACTCATGAAATATTAACAAGGAATACATATGAACATGAAGCATGCCTATATAAGACTATAACTAGAAGGCAAGTACTCTGCACAGGAGACCGGCTGTTATCAATAGACCAACAGATGCATAAACTATGTTGTTCGGACTCTCGATCTCCCGTGGCATTTGTAAAAAAAAAATTGGACAAAGGTAGACTATCCAGATTTTGCACACGGGCACAGGGACATGTTACAAGTGAAAGCTAAGGGATCAGGAACACAGGTCTTATGCAGCTTGTTTTAAAGTCTAAACCAAGCATCTCCCCCACATGGAAAATGATGGAAACGTATATGAGCCATGAAATACAAGTAACGAGTGACAAGTTTTGATTTGTATACCCATGTACTTCCGCCACTTGGAAAATGATAAAGACAAATATTATCCAAAACAGTGCCTAATTATGGGGTTAACCAAGCCAGTATTTTAGCAGATCTCTTTGTGGAGGTTTCAATTTCCACTGGGCTGTCGGCAGCGGGGGGAGGGAGGAATAGGAACAATAGCCTTTTGTAGAGGTTTTAATACAGTCCTAACTAAAATTCAATTAAATAGTATATTCTTAATAAACAATAAATGTTTTATGCCACGGTAAAGAATATAAATATCAATATTTGGTGACTAACAATAGAGACGACACCTTGAAAAAAATGAACTAAATAAAAAAAAAATTACAAGGACATCATAATATGCTCTTCTTGAAATTTATTTCATAGGCGTAATTTACCAAAACAAAAAAGATCTCCAATGTATGGAACGAGCAAGATTGCAAAGAAAAAACATCAGGAAAAGATGGCCAAGTAATTTGATAATATATGGTGTGTTTCATACTGTCCTAAAAATATGACAATGACCGCACATATTACAAATATATGTAGATAGATACTCACTATACCATATATGTAATATAAATCAGAAAGTAATTGAGTGGCAGTAGCACTACTGATAAAGATGGCAATCTTTTAATGTGGCTTTTAAAGAGGGTACTGATTTGGGAAACAAAGAAAGTTTGAATTTAAAATACACTTCATACACGCGAGCTCTGTGATTATAACAAAAAACAAATAGGTGTAATTCGTAAGAAATATAAAAGCAATACTGCTTATTGCGTGTGATGTTTCACCCCAAAATATTTTTGAGATGGTGATGTAGCTTTCCCTATATTCATTTTCGAAAGATGTGAAACATTTGTAATCAGTAGTCACCCCTTTACTCCATTTGTTTATAAATAATAATTTACTACTATCGAAAAGTAAAAAAAATGACAAAGATGAAAAAGTTATAAATAAATCATAAAAACTTCTAACATCATAAAAATATTTGTACATAATCCAGATATACTTCCAAACTAAATACTAGACCAATTTGTTTGCACTCATATTACATTAAAACAATTATATCCTTATATATAATAAGCACAAGGAGGATCTTATCCAAATATTTGTTAGTCATGGTCCCTGACGACCAATGTAATAACGACTGTTGGATCTTAAAATAAATAGATGATAGCCGTTGAATCTAAAATAAAAGAATATTCTGTATTTTCATGATTTAAACCAAAAATAAGTAGGTATTCTAAATTGAATAACAGAATACTTATTTTTTTTCGTGATTTTATCAAAAATAAGTAGGTATCCTAAATTAAATAGAATAATTAATGCAAAATCTGGAACTTTCTTTTCTCTTCGATTTCTGGATAGTTTTACTTAGATAATATTTTTTAAATCATCACTGAATTAAAGATTAATTCGTGAGTTTCGCGTGAGCTGTAAAAACATCAAATTCTGATTTCTTGAAGTCAAGATAGAGGCGAAATAAATAATATGAACTATTTATTATTTTCACGTAATATTTTACTATTAGAACTAAAAACATCATTATTACTTTAAAATTGATATATTTATAATAATATAGGATGTCATGAGAGATAAATTAAAAAATTAAAAAAGAAAAATCTGTGCATGGAACGAGTTCTAAGCTAGTTTTTCTATTAATGATTATAAGAGTTTATTGTCTCTACTCACTTTTAGTGTCCTTTCCTAGTCCTCTTAAATTGCAGCTTTCCATGAATTCCAATACAGCATCATGTGCGAAAACTTTTCAAAATTGAACCCATGAATGCATTTCGCTATACTAGATAAGGTGAAGTACATGCATGGGATTGACAACTTTAGGATAATATTTAACAGTACCATCCTATAGACAGACACTGCATAGACTGTAATGCAAAAACTGTAACATTAAATAGTGAATCATTAGTATGTGTAGAAATTTAGTCAGGAGTACATACTGTCAGGACAACTATTGCAGTTGTAGCTGAGAATATCGTCTGACCATGACCTTCTGGAAGATCATGAATCGATTGCAGGGCCAAGGCAAAAGCCATAGCTCCTCGAAGTCCTAATGATACATAATAATATAATAATTACATATTCTCCAAAATATCAAATGCATGAAAAACCCCCTAGGCTTTGAACATACCACTGTACCACAGAGCTTTCTGATGCTTTGAAGGTATCTTTCGATGAGGAGGCCGAGCCATATTCACCAGATATGCACATGAAAACACATTTGCTGCTCTGGAAAAACAAAACTTGTCTACTAAATTGGCGTTGATGTACAGAGCAGAATAAACACAACCTTTACAAAAAAATTATCATATGACCCACGTAATACACTGTATACAATGCAAGTACCGTAGAATGAATGAAATGATAGATACTCCTGCTTAAGGCCTATTGATTCTCACAATCACTGGTAAAGATGCAACAAGCCCATGAAAGTTCTATAGTAGAGAGCTGGCTTTATAAAAATTTGAAAGTGCACATGAAAAAAGGCCAGCAATACCCTATCCTATATCCATCCTGTGTCTCCATACTTATCTATCAAGAAGTTATATTACCAACTTAGGCTTAAGCTGGTACATGTTAAATTGGGCCTAGCCTATGGATCAAAGGAATGCCATTGCAAAGTTTAAAGAAAATAAACAATTGAATATTAAATTCTAATATGTATTACATCTGAATTCCTATTCACAAAAATGACTAGAAAACTAGATCCTCTGACACTGCCAGGAGAAGGGTGTACTTAAACTTGACATCTCTAGTGCAGGATTTTTATATACTAAATGAGAAAATACATTAAATATGTACATTTATATATATAGGTGTGTGCGTGTGTGTGGAAGCATGAGTACGCTAAAAAGGTAACCGGAGATCTAAAATTCATTAAGAGGTAAATAGTTGGATAGGATGTTGCATATACCTGGCAACTCCAATTGATAACTAAGAAACCCATGAAGCAAGCTAAGGAATGACAACAATTCATAAATCCTGTGAAAAGAACAACATGACTACCACTAGAAATATTACTATCAGTAAAGGCTAAAGGATACAACTGAGAAAAAGATGAAGCCGATGTGGGACCAACTATGTTGTTCCATTGCAATATCAAACCCCATGTATATAAATCTGTAAAAAGAAAGCCACGTCAATGAACTTCTGTACTTGCATAAAATTAAAACACACTCAAATATGGGTTAATTTAATTTGGATAAATCTGACGTACACAAAAGTTTCCGCCAATGATGATATCAGGTGGAAAAATGCTGACACGAATCTTTGAGACTTGACAGACAAATTTGAGTAGGTATAATGCTTCATAACCTATAACAGCAATATCTTTTTTGTTTCAAGTCCCTGCATTTGTAAAATTTAACTATGCAGCAAAACACTATTTGCTGACTTACGATTCCAGTAAACAGAATTGACACTATACCCGACAGGCCAAGTCCTTCTGCTAGCATGTACCTATATTGAAGGATCTACAATATAATTCAACTGTTGAGACCTTACATCTCTATATAGATATATAATCAAAGGGTAAGAGTAACTTACGAGAAATATGGGAATAGAACAAAAAGACAGCACTCCAAGTTCTGAAGACTGGTAAGGATTAGAGAAACATTATCATTACATGAACAAAACTAAATGCCATTTCTAAGATAATATTACCACCAAAAAATATAGCACTCACTTGTCAATATCGAGACCTGCATACTTAAAAAGGTTTTAGCAGTCAAGGAGTCACAAACATTCTGGAACATAATATTAAAAGTGATTAAGAAACTTAATGTCATATAATAATCAACTGATAAGGATATCAAAGCTGACATGAATCCAACTCCAACACCTAAAAATTAAGATGCAATACAATGTTAGTTACCAAGTGAAAAGAACTTGAATAATTAAACAAAAAGAACAATGCTTAAACTCAAAGAAAAGAGGATTTCTACGAAGAAATTAATGACGATGTATATCAGCAAGATTTACAAGTTTCAAATCATATATAGAATATTGCAGTACACTAATAAGAATTAAATATGTTATAGAATCTAACCCATTAGTTCTATGGCAATCTATGATACTCGATATAAGTTGGATAAATTAAAAACAAATGATATCAAATTATTTTGGGCTTTAATGGAGGAAGACAAGTCCTCTAAAAGAGGAGAGAGAAGAGATGTGTGTGTAGAGTGAGTGATACAAAACATAATGTGAATTAAATTTGTATTATGATAAATAACAAATGTAGTTTTGTTGTATGTCATAGATAAATTTAATATATTTATTTACTTAGTTCATAAGTGAGCTCTAAGTATAGAGATATTAACAATGATATTCAATTAAATTACTTTAACAAGTCACTGGCCTTGGCCCAATATGTTAATTTGGTTTTGTCACCCTATGCAACTGATAGTTTTTACTCTTTTTCTTGTTATCTCCTTAATTCTTATATCCATCCTAAATATGAGTGAGTGAGTGAGAGAGAGAGAGATTACTTAAGCTAAGCCAACTCAAAGGATATTCAGTAAATAGTTAAGGACCACATGGGTCTTTGTTATGATTTAAACAAAATTATAATAATTGCAATGCTTGCGCCAAACGAAATAGACATAACACGGTAGTCAATGTCGTATTTTATGTCTAAGGAAAGAGAATTAAGAACCTCACAATTCTCTCAATCCAAACTCTTTAACCGGTAACAATGTAAGTGACTTTCAAAGTTACATACTAACATTAAATACTAACATCAAAAGATGAGTGTCTAGGCCTGAAAGTTCATGTGTATTAACATTTGCCTCTGATAAGATTCTTAAATTGGATTAAAAAAAAATATTCCCTACTTACATTGAATGCTTGTATTAATACTCCCTCTTAATATATCTAAAGAATAAATATATATCTATTGTATAGATACATTGCACTGCATTGCTGTAAAATATTGTTTTTTATTTACATTCTAGGCAGAACCGAACTGGTCACAAATACAGTTCAGCATCTACGCAGAACCTAAATGGTACATAAATTTTTAAAGCAACGCAACATAACATAAGTTATGGTGTAGGGCATATGCATGTACTTGTCAGAAATGAAACAACAAAGTAGCCTACCTTCTACTCTAAATTAAGATGATATATGTAATGTTTAACTTAATGTAACAGGTAAGACTGACCTGCTGACAGAGAACCAACAAACGTCTCAAGAAATCTGAGAATGACCATGAAGAAATTCTGCCCAGATGACGCATGACTTCTTACCAGCGACATAGTCCTACAAAAATAAGCACTGGTGGATAAAATCCAGTTTTCACCATAAATGTCAATTGTTACATAATTGCAAGTTGAATTACCTGTACAGCGAAATTGCCATCTTCACATAATGATACACAGAGACAATTCACCCGGTAAACATTTTGCAAATCTAAGCAAAGGATTTCAAGCATATATAATTGCCACATAACATGTTGCAACAAAATCTTACTGCATCGTTTAAAACAGATTCTCCGAAGACCAGAGCATACAGATTAGTGTCTGTGCCAAGCTCCTGCAGATTGTCACATCAACTTATCACTTCTCCACTTGAAAAGCTGACATGCACACTCTATAATTATACAGGTGATGACGTAGAACAAGTAAGAAATATTGATTTATTCTATGGAATAAGGTTACTAGTCTATTATATAAGACGAATAGATATTTAGGAATATTTTAGGTTATGGTAGTAGAATAATAAGAGGATGTGTTCCGTTTATTTACTCGTTCCTTTTGTATTATTAGGATTTTACTTGCTGATTAAGTTTTTAGGTTTTACTCCTATATACGGAGATGTGATCTTTTTTTTACCATTTTTACAATTGTGATTCTCTTACTATGGGTCGTGATCTACTGCTTGAGAAATCATATTGGTAGCGATTAAATAACCTTCAGGAAACAAAATATCTGTGATTAAACCATTTACACTTATCCTTTTATAGTTTTCCTTCTTTTTAATTCTTGTACTGCGTCAACAGGTAATAAGGCAAGGAATTCATTTCTATGTAATCTTGAATTGACTAAAAAAATCATTTTACTTTTGACCTGATGTTCCAGTTACTGACTACATATGACTATAACACCTCCAAATTCCAAAAAGAAAATTAAGCAATGAAGAGCACTGAGAGTCCATCTGGATATGCAAGCGTAACCAAGTAAAAGCAATTGATTATTTGAATGTAGCAAATTATACTTACATATCAGTGAAAAGATAAGTACATTGAGGAATTATAAGCAATTAAATTTGCATTGCATGTCTAGCAAATTATCGCCACATAAAGTTAAGTTAAAAGTAGAAAAGCTTGTGGGATCAGTTGACTTCTTCGGATGGGCATTCGACAATTCAGTCTAGGTAGTAATATCTCCGTTAGAAATATTATCCACATAATATCTATATCAACTGAATTGTAATTGTAAAAACAATTTTTTAGTTTAGTTCTTCAACTTTAATATCTGAGATCTAATATCTGTTTGCTGTTAACATATTATTTAGAACAACCCTCTATCTTTGACTCCTGAGTGAATACCTCTTACCGCTCTTTGAACAAGTCCAAATATATGGAACAGATTAACTGCATAATTTGGTTCAACATAAAAACTAAATTCAACAGGAAACTTCTACAATCTCTTCGCAATTAGTTTGCTGTGACTCTAAACCAGATCCAGAATATACAAAATTAGGACTGGTTTCATAATTAATACCAAACTAGCCTATAACCCCTGCGATGCACGGGCTTGTTATAACATAATATTATTATTTATATAATAATTTTTGTAAAAATAAAAAAAGTTATAAAAGATAATTAAATAAAATTTAATAATTATGTATTATTGAAATTAATGATACATATATTTATTATATTATACTTTTGACGGATTCAAATTTGGATAATTAAAATATTAAGATTTAGAATATTGTTCATATTGAATATAACGATTCTCATATATTTATTTTCAAATTTTAATAACATCATCACATATCAATACTATATAATTGAAATTGAAAGATATTAAAAATGTGACACGGCTACTCATATTTTAATACTTACACCATAAATTCTTTATTTTATAATTAAAATTTGAGAATTTACCAAAAATACTAACTTTTCTCAGTTTTTTTGCTATTTTACTATTTCCCGATTTTTTTTGCAAAAATACGGAATATACCAAAACCAACCAAAATCAACCAGATATGCAACTAGTTGAATAAAAATTTTTTGGTTGATTTAAAGTTGCATGTAGTTGCAGAAACTCGTCAAAGGTTGCATGCAGTTGATTTCAGTTGCCAAAAAACCGTATTTTTGCAAAAAAAATTGAAAAATAGTATTTTTGCAATTTTTTTAAAAAAATGACAGTATTTTTGCAAAAATGTTTTTAGACTTGGGTATTTTTCAAAAAAACCCTTAAATTTAGTGTACAAACCCTAAATTCAAATTTTCCTTTTACTTCGAAAACATCCATTTTTTAGTTATCGGTGTTTCTTAAACATAAGGAATCCTATTTCATGTTGGCCTATGTAAGACCGCAAGAGAATGTGTTTTTTCAGTTTCATGTATTTTTAATTTAATTTTTAAATATGAGATGTGTATTAACTATTAAGAATTAATTGATTATGAGATTATTTGGTCTCCGAGTCGGAGAGAACTATAATTTGAATTAATTTTAGAAGAGTCAAAGATACATGTTTTTTCTTATTTTTTAATAGTAATAATATTTTTGAATGTCGTGTTAGCTATCTTTCTTTACGAAGGTATTAACCAAATAATCAATCATAACATATTATGCTTAAAATAGCCTATTACACTTAAAATAACATATAACATGTGCAATACATGGTTTAATTTTAATATTTATTATCATATTATTGTTACTATTATATTTACTTTTTATTATAAAAGGTAAATTATGCAATAAAATAAATAAGTTTTTAAAATTTATGATATTAATTTTAATATGTATTATTTAATCTTATTTTTTTCAAATTTATTTATTAATTTTGGAACTTTGGCAGTACTAATGGATGTATAACTTGTCTATATGGCATTTTCTAAATTAAATATATATATTTTTAGTCCGCATGATGAACGAAAAGTGTTTTTCTGAGAGGGAGAGATGAAAAATGATAAGCGTCAGCCTGTTTTTTGGAAAGTGTTAACCAATCAACTAAACAAAATCATGATTTGATTATAATAGTATAATAAAGATAGATAGATTAATATTTTTTTTAAATATTTTTTTTATTTGTTTCTTGATTTATTAATTATATTATTGTATTATAATTTGAATTACTAAAATTAATTTTGAAAGTGATTGATTTCCTGCAAAAGAGGTAAGGAAGAAGTTGACTACAATTAGATATTAAGTTGGATAAGAATTCATAGAGTTTGTAGTTATATTAGATACTTGATTCATTTTTTTAAATAAAATTATATTCGTTTAAGATTTATTTTGGAAGGTGTCAGATCAATTTTCGCCTTAAATATTGACATATATTAGATAGATAGATTTTAAGTGAAATTATTGTTCTTATTATTTTAATTAAGCTTTGATGGTGCGTTTGAGAGATTAAATACGAATATTTATTATCATATTATTGTTATTATTATATTTACTTTTTATTATAAAAGGTAAATTATGCAATAAAATAAATAAGTTTTTGAAATTTATGATATTAATTTTATTATAAATTATTTAATCTTATTATTTTCAAATTTATTTATTAATTTTGAAACTTTGGCAGTACTAATGGATGTATAACTTGTTTATATGGCATTTTTTAAATTAATTATATACATTTTTAGTCTGCATGATGAACGAAAAGTATTTTTCTGAGAGGGGGAGATGAAAAATGATAAGCGTTTTTTTGGAAAGTGTTAACCAATCAACTAAACAAAATCATGATTCGCTTATAATAGTATAATATAGATAGATAGATTGATATTATATTTAAATATTTTTTATTGATATATTAATTATATTATTATATTATAATTTGAATTACTAAAATTGATTTTGAAAGTGTTTGGTTTCCTACAAAAAGGTAAGAGTTAGATAAGAATTCATAGAGTTTGTAGTTATATTAGATACTTGATTTATTTTTTAAATAAAATTATATTCGTTTAAGATTTATTTTGGAAGGTGTTAGACCAATTTTCGCCTTAAATATTAACATATATTAGATAAATAGATTTTAAGTGAAATTATTGTTCTTATTATTTAATTAAGCTTTGATGGTGCGTTCGAGAGATTAAATACGATTTGCAGGTGCATGAGTTGCGGGGAACTCAGAGTGTAAAGTAATAGTATTTGTGCGGGGTACTGGAATGTTATACGAGCATTACGTTTAAATGTTAAAATTGAATTATTAAAAATTTTAATTTGTAATTTTTGGAAAGTCCTAGTAATTTTTTTAGGCAGTTGTTAACCAACCAACCAAATTATCCTATGTTTTATCTATAATAGTATAGTATAGATATACTTATATCCTATATTTATAACTATGGTACTGCTCAACAATTAGCACACTGATACCCATTTCAGATTAGTTATTTCCTGAAAATTCAGGGGGCTAGCTTGAAGTAGTTGCATCCATCAAAGTTAATGCTTCATTTTTCTCCTGGAATATGGGAGCAATCCGGAAGTTTGGAAAGCCACCCATTTGGTACTTTTATTACGTAGTCAAGGTTACTCGATGAGTGTGCCGGATATGTACAACTTTTTTAATAACAATTTGTATCAATTGTATTTGCAAGTAAAACCAATTATTCACAGAAGATATCATTAGTTATCATTCACATAGGGCTGTTGCGCACCTGAAATATTGAAAGAACAGTAACAGGATCTGTTGCTGATATAAGAGCACCAAACATCAGGCACTCAACAAATGGGAGTCTAAACATGAGATACGTGACCCCACCAAGGTAACTGTGGCAAGTGGTTGTGAACAGGATTCATATTAGGAGAGGTCCAGTAGCCCCAACTCCAGTCAAGTATATCTAAAATGAGAAAAAGCAACTACAATGAAAACAAAAAGATACTCACACTAGGATGCCTGTAACAATAGAAGATATTAAAGTTCCGAGAATGGCAAATGTCACGATGGCTCCAAAATTAGAAAAGAATGGTTTCTGCAAATCATGAAAACCAAGCAAACTAAAGTATTAAAGGTCTATAGCAAATCACACAAACACGGACGGAGGGGGGGGGGGGCGGGGGAGTGAGGGGGGCTTACAGGTGCTAAACTGAAACCTGACTGAGTAAGAAAGGATCATAAGGTCAAGAGAAACAATAGATTAGTGAAATAAAGTCCTTTAGCTTGTGTCACTATATTTAATGATTTTCTCTGCATAGATATGTATATATGTATCTATAGTAAATTATCCATAAGAAAGCTCATGTTTGTTTTGATGGTATTCTGATTCCCAACTATTAGAACAAGTCCAATAGTAATGCAAAATGACTATAGCCATTGCTATAATTTGGCGCCAAAAAATCCAAAGAGTGCTTCTTTGGTGCTAAACTAGAATTGCATCACCAATGCTAGTTGCATTTTACAACCAAATAATTTCAAATTTAACTAATATTTTGTCTCTCTCTCTTCTAAATTTCATTTAAAACACACCAATATGCATTTCATTTATGGTTATTCGAAAATGTGGCTAGATGCATATATGCATCATTGGCTTCAAATTATGAACCAAGTATGCATTTATGCATACTTTTATCTAAATATAGAACCCCTTTGGAGTTGAGTTTTTTAACATTTGGTTCCAAATTATAAAAATGGAACCAAATTTATCATTGCATTGGATTTTCCCTTAGCTCATTCACTCCTACTTTTTATCGCAACATTCAAGTCTAAAGTTATCCTTCTAGTGGACTGCATTCCACTCAATATTTCCCAATTTCTTTCGTGGAATTATGATACCTAGTTAAAGAGTAAGACTAAACAATCTCGAACTGAATTGTAGTGTAGTGTTCATTTACTCTTATTTTCTATCACATTCCATCCTTAAGTCATCCTTCTGATAGGACAGCATTTCAATCAATTTTTTTTCTTCGTTCATTTCTCTGGAATTATAATACCTAGTTAAATAGTGAAACTTAACAAACTCAAAGTGAAATATACTAAAGCATGAGTAGTGACAATATATATCACAATAGAAGTAAACAAAAAAGGATATAATATAATCGGAGGCAACAGGAAAAGGAAAAAGAACTCCTCGTGAAAATTGAACCAGGCTCTGCGAAAACACACAACAATCAATTGTATGCACACTAATTAAGTAAACAAGCAAAACTAGAAATGAAGAAACAAATAAACCTGATATTAGTCTCGGTATTAGAAATATTAGCAAGTCCACCAACAATCAAACCTACAACAACAATATCAACATAATTCCGGTCCCGGCGACATAACACAGAGAGTGTATTTTAATCTCTATAAATGAATAAAATTCTGACCGATCAGGAGTGAGGCGCTAGCTTCAGGGAGATAATAGAAGCGGTGGCGACGAAGAACGTGACCGAGAACGAAGGAGAGAACGAGCATCATTATCTGAAGAAGAATACCTACGCCGGCGGCTTGTTGTTCTTTTCCGGGAGCTCCACCGCCGGCACTAGCCGGAGAAATCATGTGTTGTTGTAACAAAGTCTCAATTCCTATACTGTAATTAGTCGTCATCAGCGATTGCGATTGGTGTTCTCCGATCGCTAATCGATTACTCTTTTACACTCTCCGCTATAAACCGCGAGAGAGAGACTTAACACTCACTCCTTGTTGCTAATATAAAATTGGGAAGAACTTACTTGATCGGTAAAAAAAGAATTAGGGATTAAATTGATGAGATTAGGAAAAACTCGAAAAGGTTTTGTATTTTATGGTTTGAGTTAAGTATACGTTTCAAGGCGGAAAGGTCAAATGTAACACGAGAGACTACGGAGAGAGTGCGCGATACGTTCAAGTTTCAAAGTCTGATCTATGTTGCTCGAGTCGTTGACAAATAGCTTCGAGAACAGTGCGTCACAATTTGTGCCTCAGTGATCAAAAAATTGAATAAATACCAAATTGAATTTGATCTGTTATAAATCATTTAAGATAGAACGGACATTGAAAAAACAAAAATGGAATCAAATATCAGTTTCGGTCATAGGTTGAAACCGAATCCAAAAAATTCAAATCGATTCGATAATTAAATTAAAAAATTAATTAATATTTTTATATAATTATATTAATTTTAAAAATAAATTAATACAAATATACGTTATAATTTATACATATTTTCCTGGGCCTAATTATGTTATGAATCTTTGTAGCCTGTTTTGGCTAAGGATGCGTATTGTTTTACACCTTAAATTTTACTATTTATTCTGCACTTTTTCGGTTTGTCTTGAAGTGATGAAACATACAATGAGTTCTCATTTTTGACTTCTCAATTTGCTTAGCAAATTTTAATATATCAAACATTAACATAAGTGTTCAGACGTCGCATTTTCTTCTGGTTAATTTTTTTGTATACTTAAGATTGGTTTGGGAGCGTCACGGGGGAAGAAGATAGAAATAGAAGGGTAACCTATGATACCGCGGAGTTGCGCTTTTTCTCCCGCCTCAGCTTCGCGGATGGAGGAGGGCGAGAGCTCAGTCTGACGCTTTATATTTTTCCCCAGCTTTTCCTCCGGTAAAAGATTCACTAGAAATCATTATTATTTTATCATTTATATTTGACGCGGTTTTCAAATCGAAACCGAACCATACAACCAATCCAATAATTTTATAAACGAACCTGAACCGACTGTTGCGGCTGCGATTTTGGTTTTTGATTTTAAAAACCGAAGGTATGCGGTTTCGATTTCGATTTTGATTTTAGTCCAAAATCGAACCGATCCACCTCGCGCTCACCCCTAATTTGTGCAGTGATTCTTTCACAAAGCAAAATTAGGATTTAGAAATATGGAAATCCTTTTTCCTTTTGATTTGTACGATTTTTTAACAAATATGAAGAAAAATTTAACAAACCAAATAATATTTGGTAACTTTATTGGATAGATTTTAATAGAACCGTAACAAATTAAGTCTAGCCGAATTTTGACATAAATGAATCGAGCTTTCATTTTTTCTCTGATGAACCGAGTCGGGACAAGTTTCCTTATCGAACAAAAAAATGTGTTTGAGTTTGCTTACTAACGAGCCAAACTCGAGTTTGTTCGCAAACAAATATGAGCTGCTACAGCCTTTATCGAGCAGCTAGTTAATAATTAAAAAAAACTTAGTTGACCCGATCCAACTGATTCAACCCCCAACCCAAGTATCTAAATATTTAATATTAACTTAGCCTATTTATCTAAAACACTTAACTTATATTATTAAACCCCCCTTATGTTCTCAATCATCTTCTGTTATCATTCTTATCTCCTTATCATCTCTTTGATTCTCTTTCATCCGCCTAAATCTTCATCATTTTGTAACTTACACGTAATATACACCATCGTATCAATAAAGTTCGGCTTCTGATTTGAAATTTTATCAATAAAGAGTTGTTTCGGGTTCAGGATTCAAGAAGTGAAGAGGAGCGGAGGGTTGATCGCCGCCTCCCTATTCTGGAGGCTCTCCGGCCGGAAGAAGGGCTTGCTATCGTAACACATTCCTGATACCGCATTTTAATTTTACAAGATAACTTAGGTCTATGTCAATACAAAGGGTACTACTGTAACGACTGGAATTTTCGTGAATTATATTATGTGAATAAAATATAAATTATGTGGATTATGTTCAAATTATGTGAATTAGTGAAGGAATATTTAAAAATATATTATTCATGTTTGAAGAGTCAGTACAAGACTTAAGATAAAGACTACGATTTATAACCGAGTTGAAATGTAAGTCGGACCGTCAGATGGGACGCGACCCGTAAATACTGATTAACTGAATATTGATAATATGGTTGAGAAAAAAAAATTAATGGAGTAAAAAATGAAAGGTTTTTATATGTTCATATAATTATTGAATAAGGGTATGTGGAATTGATTTATTATTTGAATTATCGATTGATCGGTAATTGTGAAAGTAGTTATAAATAGAGTTTAAATGGAAAATTTACGAATATGTTAGATATATTTGTGATGTCATGTCTAATATGATTTGTGTTTAGCTTTTAGATCTTACTTAACAGGACAAATCAGTACTTAACTGGAAATCAGTACTTATACTAAGTCAGGACTTAAGATATCAGAACTTAAGTTATTAGGAGATATTTATCAGGAGATAAAATCAGGACTTAAGGAGACGTTCAGATAAGGAAGGCGGCTGATTGAAAGGAAAGAAGATCAAGACAAACATAAGAAGAGATATGCATGGAGAAGAATTCTATAAGGAATATAATACTTGGAAGAAAAGATAACTGATTGATATATATTAGGAAGCAGAATTGTATTCGATATCAATTAGAAGATTATCTTGTAACTGTGTAGTATATAAACACAGGCATAGGGTTTACACTTTATGTGTTATCATAATCGAGATTATTATTCATTGTAACCCTAGCAGCTCTCGTGATAATTTGTTCATCACTGAGAGAGAACAGTTCTTTGTAACAGAGTTTATTGTGTTAAATAAAATCTGTGTTTTGTTACTTAAGTTCTTACATTTGATTTGATTGTAGTAAACACTGTATTCAACCCCCTTCTACAGTGTGTGTGACCTAACAAGTGGTATCAGAGCAATCTGTTAACATACATACAGTAAAGATCCAAAAACAATCATGTCTGAAGAAGCACAAACTCCAACCAAGCCCACCAAAATTGAAGAGACTCCAAAGACTCAAATCCATAATTGATATGAGACTATTAGGGTTCCCATACTGAAACCTTTTGAGTATCCCATATGGAAGGTGAGGATGTCTATGTTTCTGGAAGCTACAGATCCAGAATACATTGACAGAAGTAATGAAGGACCACACAAGCCAACCAAGCTCTCTGTTGTAGTTGCAGATCAGCCAGCACAGACTGTACCAAAGAAGAAAAGTGAATATACAGCTGAAGATATCTTATCTATTGCAAAGGATGCAAAGGTAAGACATTTGCTACACAGTGCCATTGATAATGTAATGTCAAACAGGGTAATTAACTGCAAGAATACAAAGGAGATATGGGATGCCTTGAAGACAAGATTCCAAGGAACTGATTCAATTAAGAAGAACAGGAGGACTATACTCACACAAGAGTATGAGCACTTTGACTCAAAACCCGATGAGTCATTAACTGGTTTATATGACAGATTTGTCAAACTCTTGAATGATCTGTCACTGGTGGATAAGGAATATGATCTTGAAGATACTAATCTCAAATTTCTTTTAGCTCTTCCTGAAAGTTGGGATTTGAAGGCCACAACTATAAGAGACAACTATGTTCTTGATGAAACTACTCTTGATGAAATTTATGGTATACTCAAGACTCATGAACTTAAGATGGATCAAAGAAGCAAGAGGCATGGGAGAAAGTCAAGGACAGTTGCTCTTAAGGCTGAGGAGGAATCCCCTAAAGTGGCTGTCTCAAAGAAAGGCAAAGGAAAGGCTCTCATCACGAAATCTGATATTGAGTCATCAAGTCCTGATAGTGACGAGGATTCAGAAACTGAAAGTCTATCTGAGATGGACCCTGATGAAGAGAAAAATAGAAGTTGTGTGCTCTTATGGTGAAAGGAATCACAAAGATTGCATACAGGAAATTCAGAAGGGGAAAGAAATTTTCCAGGAAAGGTATAAGTTCTGATAAGAAAGGTTTCAGAAAATCTGAAGGAAAAGGAGGAAAGTCTGACATAGGAGATTACTCAAATGTCAAATGCTACAACTGTGGTGAGAAATGCCACATATCTCCTGATTGCAAGAAAGTGAAGAGTGACAAAGGCAAGGCTCTTGTCACAAAGAAGAAAAGCTGGACAGACACTTCAGATTCTGAAAGTGAGGTGAACTATGCCTTGATGGCAAATGCTGATAGCAACTCTGAAGCTGCTGAGTTAAAGGTACCTCAAACAACTTATGATTTTCATACTGATGATATTACTGAGTTGAGAAGATATCTTAAAACCATGTTCATTAGTTATAGAGATCAAACTTTAACATGTGAAAGATTAACTTCTGAAAATCTTGCTTATAAAAAGAGGAATGATTATTTAGAAAAAGAGTTAGTTATGTTCCATCAAACTCAGAAAGATAGAGATGATGCTTTCTATGTTAGAGATGAAGTGCTTAAAATGAATGAATCTCTAAAAACTGAGTTAGAAAAGGAAAGAGAGATTATAAGGACTTGGACTAACTCTGGCAGAACAACTCAGAATTTGTTAAGTAGTGGAAACTGGAAAGTGGGCTTAGGTTATGGAGATGATAAGAATAATAAAGGAACTGTAGAAATTGAGCCTATAGTTGTTAAACAAAAGCCAGAGGTAAATCCTGTTAAGTTTATAGCTGTAAAGTCTGATATTGATAAATCAGAAGTTAAAGAGAAATTAAATTCTGACAAACCAAAACATGATAAGCCAACTGAAGTTAACATAGGCTTAATGACAAAGAAGCAACTTAAGCATAAGCTGAAAGATGTTAAGAATGTAAACAAGGTAAAGCCACCTAGGAAAAATAGGAATGAAAAGGTAGGTGTGAATAAAAGCAATGATTATAAGCCCGTTCCTAATGCTCCTAGAAAGAAATATTATAACTGTAGAAATTCTAACCATCTGGCTTCTTTTTGCAGGAAGAATAAGAACATAAACTCCTTACCTTCAAAATCAGGAGTTAAGAGTCAGTCTGTAAGATATAGGCCACAAAATCCTTATTTGCATTGTGGTAGTTTATGGAATTCCATTTATACTTGTAAGAAATATCATAGTTTGTACTATGATTATTATCAAATAAAACCTTCTTTAAAGAAAGTTAGCATTATTCCTTCTAGTGTAAGTTCTGATGCAAAGTCTGATATTGCAAATTCTGATAAGAAAACTGTTAACATAAATTCTGATGCTAAATCCGCTGCAAATGTTAACAAACTTAATAAGGCCAAAGGATCCAAGCAAGTTTGGGTCCTTAAAACTAATCATTAGTGGTCTTTGTGATTGCAGGGCAACAGGAAAAACATCCTAGTTCTGGACAGTGGATGTTCAGGACATATGACTGGAAATAAAGCCCTGCTATCAGATTTTGTGGAGAAAGATGGCCCAGGTGTTTCTTATGGAGATGGCAACATGGGAAAAACTCTGGGATATGGCAATATCAATCTTGAGAATGTCATCATTGAAAAAGTAGCTCTAGTCTCAGGACTTAAACACAATTTGCTGAGTGTTAGTCAAATCTGTGATAGAGATTATCATGTGGATTTCTTTGAAGAACACTGTGAAGTTGTTAGCAAAACTACAGACAAAGTTGTTCTGAAAGGATACAAACATGGTAACATTTATGAAGCAACCTTTCAACAAGTACTGATGGTTCTGCAATCTGTCTGTTAAGTAGAGCATCAATTGAAGAAAGCTGGAATTGGCACAAGAAACTCTCTCATTTAAATTTCAACAATATAAATGAACTAGTCAAGAAAGATCTTGTGAGAGGACTGCCAAAATCAGTATTTTCTCCTGATGGCCTTTGTGATTCCTGTCAAAAGGCAAAACAAAGAAAATCTTCATTCAAGAGCAAGACTGAATCTTCAATTCTTGAGCCTTATCACCTACTACATGTTGACCTATTTGGTCCAGTGAATGTCATGTCTATTGCAAAGAAGAAATATGCTATGGTCATAGTGGATGAGTTCACCAGATACACATGGTTGTATTTCTTGCACACAAAAAGTGAAACTACATCTATCTTGATTGATCATGTCAAACAACTGGATAAACTGGTTAAAGACTCTGTGAAAATCATAAGAAGTGATAATGGCACTGAGTTCAAGAATTTGATTATGGAAGAGTTCTGCAAAGACCATGGAATCAAGCAGGAATTTTATGCTCCTGGAACTCCACAACAAAATGGAGTTGTTGAAAGAAAGAATAGAACTCTTATTGAAGCTGCAAGAACTATGCTCGATGAAGCAAAGTTACCAACCTATTTTTGGGCTGAAGCTGTGCAGACTGCTTGTTTTACTCAGAATGCAATACTTATCAACAAGCATGGAAAAACACCATATGAGATGGTGAAGAAAAAGAAGCCAAATATGAAGTATTTTCATGTATTTGGATGCAAGTGTTTTGTTCTTAAGACTCATCCTGAACAGCTATCCAAATCTGATATAAAAGCTGATGAAGGAATTTTTGTTGGATATCCACTTTCTACAAAAGCCTTCAGAGTCTACAATTTAAGAACAAGGGTTTTCATGGAATCTATCAATGTCTCTTTTGATGATAAGAAGATTACTGGACTTGAAGATTTCAATGATCATGATCAGCTGAGATTTGAGAATGAAGTTTTAAATTCCGATTCGGTAAATCCTGATAGTCTAAATCCTGACAGTCTAAATCCTGATACTGCAAACTCCGATGGGTTAAACTCTGTTGTTATTGAAACTGTGGTGACTAAGCCAAAGGAAAATGCACCTGTGCAGGGGGGCATATAGAAGATCCAACCACATCTCAAGAAGCATCAGAATCTAGATAAGGCTCTTCAAGTTCTGATTCATCAAGTTCTGATGAGCCAAGTTCTGATAATTCTGGAAACTCAAGTTCTGATAATTCTAGAAACTCAAATTCTGAAGGATCCAACTCAGAGAGCATAATTTCAGGGGGAGCATCAGAAAATGTTGATGGAGACAGCATGGATCATGGGGAAGCATCCAGTTCTAGAGATAACCTTCCATCTGCAAGGAAGTGGACTAAAGCACATACACCTGACTTGATTATTGGAGATCCTGAAGCAGGTATAAGAACTAGAATAGCAACATCAAATGAATGTCTCTATCACTCTTTTCTTTCTCAGACTGAACCAAAGAAAGTGGAAGAAGCTCTTCAAGGTGCTAATTGGGTGCAAGCAATGCAGGAAGAGTTAAATGAATTTGAAAGAAATAAAGTCTGGACCCTAGTGCCAAGACCAAAGAACAGATCTGTTGTTGGTACAAAGTGGGTGTTCAGAAACAGAACTGATAGTGATGGCATAATTACAAGGAATAAAGCAAGGCTGGTTGCAAAAGGATATTCTCAATATGAGGGAATTGATTATGATGAAACATTTGCACCAGTTGCTAGATTAGAAGCCATAAGGATATTTTTTGCTTATGCTGCTAACAAAAAGTTTACAGTCTTTCAAATGGATGTAAAAAGTGATTTTCTTAATGGAGAATTAGAAGAAGAAGTATATGTTGAACAACCTCCAGGTTTTGTAGATTCAAAATTTCCTCATCATGTCTACAGACTTGATAAAGCACTTTATGGCCTTAAGCAAGTTCCAAGAGCATGGTATGAGACATTAGCTCAGTTTCTTCTGGAAAGTGAATTTAACAGAGGGACTATTGACAAAACATTATTCTATCTCAACCATGGAAATGACTTACTTTTGGTGCAGATATATGTTGATGATATCATTTTTGGTTCTACAAATGACAGACTTTGTAAAAGGTTTGCCAAGCTAATACAGTCAAGATATCAAATGAGTATGATGGGAGAACTTAGATATTTTCTGGGCCTTCAAGTCAAGCAGAATGAAGAAGGAACTTTTATTTGTCAATCTAAGTACACCAGAAATTTGTTGAAGAAATTTGGAATGCAAGATTGTTCAAGTGCATCCACTCCTATGGCCACTGCAATAAAATTGGATAAAGATACTGGTACATCAGTAGATATTACTGATTACAGAGGTATGATTGGCTCACTACTCTATATAACTGCAAGTAGACCTGATATCATGTATGCTACTTGTCTTTGTGCAAGATTTCAAGCAGATCCAAGAGAACCTCACTTAACAGCTATAAAAAGAATTTTCAAGTACCTTAAAGGTACAGCTGATCTAGGATTGTGGTATCCTAGGGAATCAGACTTTAAGCTAATAGGTTACTCAGATGCAGATTTTGCAGGATGCAAAATTGACAGGAAAAGCACAAGTGGAAGCTGCCAATTTCTTGGAGGCAGATTGGTTTCTTGGTTTAGCAAGAAACAGAAGTCAATTTCTACATCAACTGCAGAAGCAGAGTACATTGTTGCAGGAAGTTGTGCACAGATTCTTTGGATGCAGAATCAGTTACTGGATTATGGGTTAACATATTCTAAAATCCCTATTTACTGTGATAATCAAAGTGATATTGCTATGACAGGTAATCCAGTTCAACACTCAATGACAAAACACATCAGCATTATGTACCACTTTTTAATGGAACATGTGGATGAAGGTACAGTGGAATTACATTTTGTTCCAACAGATCAACAACTAGTAGATATCTTCACAAAACCACTGTGTGAAGCTACTTTTACAAGATTGCTAAATGAACTTGGAATGGTTTCAGGTTCTTTCTCTAAACCTGCTTAGTTTATATTTTGAAACATCAGACTTTATGATCAGTATTTACAGATATTACTATATTTATGTATTCTGTGCTTAAATTGAAATTTTTTAATTGCTGATTGTTGTCTGATGTGAATTTCTAAACTCTGATAGTGATATGAATGTTTCTGTGACTATTCAATCCAATGAGGATAACTGTGCTAGATGTTGACCTTGTAGTCTTTAATATACTAATAATCCCATGTTTGAAGTAATTGCTTATGTGGAAATCTTTTTAACACAAGCAAATTCTGATATTGAGCTTGGTTAAAGTTTACTTTGTGTATCTTATTACTAAGTCAAAAACTAGAATAGTGCTTCTTATCTGTTAAGTTCTGATGTTAGTAAATCTGATGGATGTACTAAGTGCTGATAAGCCTCACTTATCAAAAGAAAAAGAAAAAAAATATCAGGTACTCCTTTGAGATCTAGAGAAAAGTATATGTGGAAGGGAAGACCCAAGTGCATTGCTGGTATTAAGTAATATGCATTTGAAAAGCAAAATAAAATTTTCTTGATGACTTTTCACATTCTCTGATTACTGGAGAAACACTCTGATAATAGCATAAATTCTGATATGCAGTTGTGACTCACTTACACTAAGAAGCCACTGTAAAAATGAATTTCAAAAGATGCATAAAATGAGCACAAAACAGTTGAGGTGAACTCATATATGAACTCATTCTATAGTAGACTTCGGAGTAATGACAGATTTTAAGCAAAGTTCTTAGTTATGCCTTATTTTTAAGATGTACTGAAGTGAATCAGACTTTACTCTTTGTCTTATATTTCGCTTAATGCACACACATACACTCCATATGAATGATAAAAATTAATGTGGTGATAAATGTTATTTTGGATGAACAGTTTAAGTGTCAGTTGCATAAATTCTGAGGACAAGTACTGATGAAAGTTCTGATGATTAAGTTCTGATGTACCCATATCAGTATTTGTGTGAAGAATTACAGGAATAAACATTCACTTTTCGAGTTAAGGAGCCATATTCTGATGACTTTTAAATCCTGATAAGAATCAAGTTCTGATGCTGACGTGGCAGTATTTATTTACTTGGTTTATTTTTGGTCATTACTTGAACGGTCATATTTTCTCAGAATATTGGTTTATGTGAGTTAAAGCAGTAATAATCATTTGTTTAGTGGGGACATTTTTTTTAAACTGAACATGCAATGTAATTATTACTTATTTACCGTGCCCATCAACTTTTGTCTTAACTGCTGCATGCCTGACAGGTGTAAAGGTCGGTTCCACTTCTTATTAACTGCTGTCCTGTGGGGTGTCTAAGTAAAAGAGATAAAAGATTTTCAAATCTTTTATTTTCATTTTTATTTGACTCTCTCTCTTTTCTTATTCTCTCTCACATTTACTGACGGTTTTCTTTACAGACATTTTCTCAAACACCTTACAGGCTCTCTAATTTCTCACTTATTTCTGATGGCGCCCAAGGATTTAATTATTGATGGAGCCAAGTTTGTCCCAAATAATTATGCTGCAATCCTGACCAAGGCTGAAGCTCCATCAGATCTGCACTTTGTGCAAGATTTATTAGCCAATACTAAGATTGGGTATGCTTTGACCCAACCTCGAACTATTTCAAGTCAACAAGTGCTGACATTTTGGCGAACTGGGGTATTTGATGATGGTGGTGCTACTGGTACTCCAAGTATTGTTTTCGCATCAGGAGATGTAGATCATGTGGTTATTCCTGGAGCAGTTCGTAAAGCTCTCCACTTACCTGAAGGTTGCACATTCTCAACAGTGGAGGATCATGTTTTACAGCAGCTTATGGCCAGTCTAGGCTATGAGAAAAGTTTGGGAAAGCTGGGTCAACTGAAAAGAGCAAATATCAAAAAGGAATGAAGCTTTTTCTTTGATTGTATCACTAAGGTATTCGCCTATAAATGCTCCAACTTTGATGCTATTCCCATCATGAGTCAGCAAATCGGGTATGCCCTTATTCATCAAACTCATTTTGATTTTGCAAGTGTTGTGCTAGGTTTCATAGGGGATAGGATGACAGAGGATAGGAATGTAGTATACTTTGCTAGATTCTGTCAGCTTATATATACTTTTTGTTGTGCTGATGAACCCCAATTAGCCAGTACTTTAATTCCACCCTTTAAGCTTGCAAAAAGTACTTTTAATGATTTGTTAAATGCTGACATTAAGAAACAAGTGCAGAGACCCTTACAGATTCCTCAGTCAGTAAAACAAATCTTGGTAAATGCTGATCCACAAACATACACATCTGTTTACCCTAATGTTCAACCCACCAACACATCACAGCCAACTCAACAACCATCAGAACCTACCATCTCTCACCAACCTCAAACTTCTCAACCTCAACCTACTCAACCCTCCATCAGGACATATTTCAAACCAACACAATCATCTCAACCTCAACCTTCAGCACATTTAGTGAAGCCTTCATCTTCCAAACCCAAGAGGACTAAGATGGTACCGCAGTCTCAATAGAATAGAAGGAGAATTGTTCTGAGAGATGAGTCAGACAATGAGGAACAGGTTACAATATCAGAATCTGTTGTTGTAGAAGCTGAGAAGATCTCTTCTCAGAAAGATACTGAAACTGGGAGTTCTAGGCCCCTCAAAAGGCTTAGAACGCTATATTTTGATGATGAAGCTCCCAAATTCTCTAATTCTGCAAAGAGACTTAAAGAACAAAGAGCAAGGAGGGCTGTAAGTGTATCATCACACTCTGAAGCAACTCTGAAAGAAGCAGCTAAAGAAGGGGGTCAGGAATCTCTGATCCCAACAGAACCTATAGTAATTGAATTACTTCCCACAACTGAATCAGCTCACAAGTCTCCTATTCAAGAGCAAGAGGATATTCCAGACCAAGTGCCTACACCTCCTATGTCTCCAATAATTGATCCAGTACATATTGAAGACCCAGGTATAAGTGCTGAAATTGATATTCATAACTTGATTGTGCTTGGAGTTCTGTACTTGGAAGCTCCACCAACTCAACTCACTCCACCAACAACACCAATTTAAGATGCTGATTTCAATGAAGATATTCCAATAACACCAATTCTGAATCTGGATGATGAAAATCAGATTTTAGGTGGGCATCAACATTTGGATGTTGATCAGAACTTAGTTGCAGAGTTAGAGGATGATGTTGAAGCCTCTATAGCCTCACATATTGTTATTCTATCAGAGGATGTTGCTACTGCAGGCTCTGTAAATTCTGATGCTGATAATGCTGAACTTACTGGTGAAGCTGCTGCAAATGTAGATACCGATGTAGCTAGTCCATCAGGACATGCACCTCAACAAGCTTCATGCAAAGCTGATTTGATCAAGAAGTTTGTTAGGGAGGACGCACCAGTACCTTGGAGTGAAACTCCTATAGGAAAGGAGTGGACTAAGGAATGAAACTCAGTTAGTTTTGTTCCTACTGAAAAAATTCTTGTTGAGCACCTTGCCAAAGCTGATGAAATGCTGATAAATGATGATTTCAAGGAACAGCTGAGAGTTACTGCAATGAGTACTAGGCACCTTCAAGGTCAACACTCAATAACTCATGACAAGGTGAATAAAATTCAAGAATCTTTGATCCAGCAAGATATGAATATAAAATTGGAAAAGAACAGATTTTTCAAGCCAACCTTTGATAGAATTGGGTATATTGAAAAAACTCAGGAGAAGCAACAAGCTCAGATTGATGAAATTCTAAAGAATCAAGCTTCTCATCAAACTCAACTCAATGAGATCCAATCCTCAGTGGAATTTCTTGTCTCTCTTCTTTTACCTGCTGATGCCAAAAAGGGGGAGAAAGTAATTAAGTCCAAATGCAAATCTACTCAATCACTGAAGGGTAAGGATGATGGAAATGATGACAAGGAAAACTCTGGATTGGGTAGAGGTCATGGTCAAGGCAAAGGTTTTTCATCAAGCAAAGCTGGAACTACAAGTCAAAGAACAAGTTCTGATACTGGGAGAAGAATAAGTTCTGATACTGGTAAAAGGATAAAGTTCTACTGAACATCTGGAACTTGATGAAGAGATTTGTAAGTCATATGTCATAGCCTATTTGTATATTCGAGGATTCAGCTCAACTCAAATAAGAATGTAATAAGTAAATAGTGGATCTACCGTCAAAGAGATCTCGCAAAGTAATATCTGTCAAAGGATTCAGAGACAAGGTTCATCTACAGACTTGAGGAATTAATTCACTGGAAGAAGTTCAAGAAATTGATCATGCCTTAGTGATATAAATCAAGAGTGTGGATTTAATTAAGTGACAGAGATCTCGTCAGAGTATCATTATTTACAAGGATTTAATCTGAAGAAAATCAAAGTATCAAAGTCAAGATATGAAGAAACGTCACGGAAGTTAGTCACTCATGAACCAGACAGTACATCGAGTGTCAACATTGAAGTGGTGGAATTGATTCATAATTTTCAGTGATTTTCAGAAGATATTCAGAAGATTGGTTGCTGCTCAGGATTAGTATTAATTCTCTATTAATTAATTAAGTCATATAATTTAATTAAGAAAATAAATTATATCTGCAAAGATTAATTTATTCATTAATTTAATTAATTAATTAATTAATTCAGAATTAATATTAAGGATTTTTCAGAATTTAAATTGGATTAAAAAACAGTCTTAAATCAGCAAGACAATTGAAAATGAACTAGCATGACAATCAGGATTGTCATACCGATTGTCATGCCAAGTCATTTCAATTGTCCTACCGAAAGTTCTACTGGGAAGGAGATAGTCTTGCTAGTTCAACTGATTGTCATACCGAAAGTCATTGTAGTTCAATCAGATTGCCTTGCTAGTTCAATCCATTGTCCTACCGAAAGTCTTGCTAGCTATAGGATTGTCATTCCAGTTCAATTCAATTCTGTTGAATGAATTAAAAAGACACAGAAGCAGCAGAAAGAAATAATAATCCAATACACAAGTCAAAAACAAGAACACAGCAGCCGCAGCAAATATTTCATTTTCATCTGCTTTATTCAAGATCAATTTCTAGATTGTAAAGTTAAATCCAATCAACTAGAAATCTTTATCTTGTTCTTGTGTAACAATCTAGCGGATCAAAATCCCTAGAACTTAATCTCAAATTGCGTTTAGCATTTGATTCTAATTATTACAAAAATAGATTAAGTTCATGTCGAATTTATTCTAGATTTGTGATAATTAATTTGAGATTAATTCCTTGTAATCGATACAGTTGTTGTAACACCCTTCAAGTTTAATAATATTTTTATTTAACTTGAATTTTGTTTCACATTTTTTATTCCGCATTTAATTCGATTATTTGGTACTGTTTGTATTCAACCCCCCTTCTACAAACACATTGGGACCTAACAATTGGTATCAGAGCCTTCTGATTAACGAACAAATCAAGATCCTAGACTTTTGTGATTTTTCAACTCCTTGAATTTTTATTCATTCAAAAATTCATAATGACTTCACAAAAAGTTGGAACCGTTAAAATTCCACAATTTGATAAAGAGAATTATATTATGTGGACGAAGAAGATGCTCTTATTTTTACAAGTGGCAAATCCCAAATATTCAAACTTGTTAAAGAAGGGGATAAAAACTCCGATGGTTATTGAACCAGAGGTGATAGTAGATGATGTTGTGATTACCAAAGCTAGAACATATCCAAAAGAGCCTGAAGATTTTACTCCTGCTGAGAAGGAAGAAGCCTCCTTGGATGCCAGCCTTCAATTAATATTAATTGATTCCCTTGATCCCTTGATGAACAGACATGTGATGAACTGTAAAAATTCCAAACACATGTGGGAAACTATTGAGGTGATTAATGAAGGAACAGATGAAGTTAGGGAGAACAAGTTGGAGATCCTAACCTCTGAGTATGAATATTTTAAATCAAATCCAGGAGAAGGAATTACTGAAGTGTTTGAGAGGTACAATGCGTTGATCAACAACCTGAACATAAATGGGAAATATTATTCAATCAGGTAGGTCAACAAAAAGTTCCTTTTAACACTGCCAACTCATCTTGAACATAGAATCACTGTCATTAGAGAAGCTAGAGATCTGAGTGAGATTTCTTTGGACAGGCTCTATGGAGTGTTAAAAACCTATGAGTTGGAGCAGATTCAATAGAAGGAAGTCTACGGGAAGGATAGAATGGTCAGCACATCTACTGCACTTGTAGCTGAAGGTCAACAACAACAGCAATCTCAACAATTGGAGAGAATGGTACAGTGTTCCAAGGCTGAGGAAAATATGTTAGTAGCAGAATATGATCCTCCTACTACAAATCAATCAAGTGATGATTTTTATTCCTTGGAAGAGCTGGAGCAATTGGAAGACGAGTCAATGGCCCAAATTGTCAAGAGATTCTCCCATGTCAGATTCAAGAGGAATCCCAAGCTTAAGTACAAGTCCAACTACAACAAATTCCAGAAAGGTGGATCTTCATCCTCTAACACCAGCAGTGGTGGATACAAAACAGGGATGGTTGATCGGAGCACCATCAGATGCTATAACTACAATGAGTTGGGACACTTTGCCACAAAATGTAGAAAGCCAAAGCAAGTAAGAAAGAACTCTGAAAGGGCTTATCTGGCAAAGGGAAGAAGCTGGGATGATACTGACAGTGAAGATGAAGATGAAGGAAATCTTGCTCTTATGGCTATTGATGGAAAAGCTTCATCGTCAAGAATAGAGGTAAAACTTTCTGATGCTGAAATGGTTTATCATCTAAGAGGTAACTTAGATTATGCACGTCGTGATAATGAACTGTTAAGTTTACAGATCACAGACCTTGAGAAAGAGGTCAATGAATTAAGACTTGTGCACATTAATCAAGACAAATTAAAAGAACAAATATCTTTTCTAGAGAATAGAGTTGACTGTTATAGAAAACTCGAAACTATTCTCAAAGACAAGATCACCGGTCTTGAGACTAAGGTTAGAGCCTACTTCAATTCTTGTTCGAAGGCTAAAGAGTTCTACAGTAAGCAATCTGTTAATCAAACATCTGGAATAGGTTATGATTACAATGTTGCTATTGGAGAATTAGGCATAAACTCCCCTCCTCGGGTCTGTGCTAAAGGGAGGGAAGTACCACATGTGCTTAAGGGTGTTGATGACCCCTCTATAAACCATCAATTGCTGAACCATTTGATGCGACCTCTTCTGTTATTCAGGAAGAAATACGTGCTGAAGATCATGCTAATGAGAAGGTTGTTTCCAAGTCAAGTGTGTCGAAAGTTCCAGTCAAAGTTGTGAAAGCAACTGAGACTAACTCAGACACACATGAGTTGGATAAAAAAAATGCCATGTCTGCCATGCATAAATTGCCTACTATTAATCACTCTCATAAAGCATGTGGTGTTTCTAATTGTATGTCTTGTGCTTTTAATATGATGTATGCTTATTTTAATGGTAAGCATATTTCTAATGATAAGACTACTCCTCGTCAGCATGTGAATAACAAGAAGCATGATAGGTCTAAGACTGCTAGTCCTTCTAAGGCTAGAAAGGAGACATTTGTGCCTAAGCTTAAACATAAATTTGTTAAGGCTGTTTACAAGGTCAAATGTTCAGTCATTGAGAAAGTTGAGGCAATTAAAATTAAAAATGTTGTTTTGCCTGACAAAGGACAGTTCTACAAGTATGCTGGGCCCAACCAAGTTTGGGTTCTGAAGAAGGTCTAATCCATTTGTAGTGCAGGGCATTAAACAGATATAACCGGTAGTGTGGATTCTTGACAGTGGATCATCAAGACATATAACCGGAGATAGAGCCCTGCTATCAAATGTGGTTGAGAAAGCTGGCCCCCTGGTTACCTTTGGAGATAACAGCAAAGGTTTATCTGAGGGATATGGCTGTTTGCAAGCTGGGAATGTTATCATTGAAAATTTTGTATAGTGTGCTAGGTTATTATCAGGAAGCATCATCTAACATATAGCACCAGTGACGAGACTTGAGAATATTATGACATATCAGGCACCTGATGCACATTACACTTGGAATTGGACTCTAGTAAGATGTGTACAAGTGTACTCCTGGTTGGTGAGTCAAAAGAGGAAGTCAATGCACCACAGTTCATGGACTTTGTAGCTGCAGATCTATTGGACTATGCAATATCTTCTTCACAATCTCACTTCAGGTTGGTATGAACTAGTGTGCTACTCAAGCAATCGTCAAGAACATGGTATGGCACTCTAACTGAAGTTATTCTTTAATATGAACTAGTAGAGTCGTCATATTTTTAACTCTCTTATCTTTAGGCACAATCATATTGTTTTATATGTGCAGTGATATATTGATTATGTAACATAACAATTAGTATCTAAAGTACTTGACAAGTATCGGTCAATGATATGTTGTTTACATTATGTTGCAGATATTTGTAAGCCTTTGACATGAATGAGAATTACTTAGACTTTACCCTAAGTGATCAATGTTTTATCAAAAACTCATTCATATTGAAAAATAAAATCAAACTTCTTTCTACATTAGTGATTTCTTATTTCATGTAAAATCTTTTGAAATCACTATTGTAAATCATTTTCTCTCTATTACCATATATTCTGTGTTACAGGTTCAGTCTCCAATGACTTTCTTTCATTGACAGTCATGAGGTTGAAAATCCACAACGTCTATCCCAGACTGTAAAGACAAACACAAAAAAACAGAACCAACCAACACTCTCTTACCACTAAATGTAGTATGAATGAGCGTGAGGGAGATAGTGCCATAGTGCACCACATAAGGAAGGTTCTGTAGTCAACCCAGTAGCTCTGTCTCCTACATAGATGAGTAGTATTTAAATCGAGACAACTGCTAGCCCCCATACATCTTCTCAAAAAGATGTAATGGCTGAAAAGGCATAAAAACAGTTACTAGATTCATTCTCTCAACAGGGTGCGTCTATTGAAATTTGCATGTCGGCCAAGGTATCCTATGTAGTGTCACCACTTCAAACATAAACAATTCTTGATGCACAAGGAGAGGTTACACACACAAAGGATGAGTTGACGGAAACAAGAGTTTCGACCATTTTAAGGTCAGATTCGATTGTTCAAGGTTCGTTAATGGACCAATTGCCTTTACAGGTGTTAGGAGAGAGGATACTGATCCAAAAGCCATATGTCAGTGGTCAGTGTCTACCTCCCCAGACTTAAATCCCCTGGATGCATCTGCGGATAGTGGATCTGACATAGGCGCAGATCGGCAACTTGTTGACAATGATTCAGATATAACCTGATGAGTCACAAGGAAATGTCTTCATAGACATTAGAAGGGAACTTTGATCTTTATGCTAAATTCGTTAGATCATTGTTTACCTTCCCAGAATTCAAATCTGGAACCCTAAAAGGGAAACTAGCAACTTGTAGATTATGACTCAGATTCATCTGACGAGTTTAACAAGGATGGGGATTTGTGAACTCCCATTGCACCACCTATGACCTCCTTAAGGATGGCTAAGGTGATTTTCCTTGCAGGTACAGCTGGATTATGGAGCTATGAGAGAAGAGTGATACACTTGTGAAAAAGAGTGTAAACACGAGTGGAGAGAAGAGTGAAACACATGTGAGGTACACTAAACAGAATCACACACTCACAGTGAGGAAGAAAGAGAAACTACTTGTTATTTCTTTTCCAACCAAGTGAAATATGAGAACTCCTTCAGACGACAGCATACATTCCTTCTTTAAGGGGGAGATAAAAGCTTAAGTAATAGTTTGGAGGATTCCTCAACTAAGGGGGAGAAATAGCAGGGAGTAAGAAAAAGATCCTACTTGTATACTACACCACACCATTGTTGTTTGTAACTACGGATCCTATTGTACGGGAGAGGTGGTAAACACAAGGTGATTTTCTAGTAAGGGAAGAAGCTGTTTTCAAAAGGGGAGTACCATTGGCTTTTATCTGCGGATCCTATTGTACGGGAGAGGTGATAAACGAAGGTGATCTTCTTTAATCAGTTGATTCTCATAGGGGGAGAAGCAAGAGAGATATGGGCTTCTCAACAGAAAATGTGGTTATACAAATGAAGATGGAACTACTTGAAGATATGTTCAGTCTAGAGGAACATCTACTTGGAATCTGGAAAATGTTAAACGCAATTTGAGATTAAGTTCTAGGGATTTTGATCCGCTAGATTGTTACATAAGAACAAGATAAAGATTTCTAGTTGATTGGATTTAACTTTACAATCTAGAAATTGATCTTGAATAAAGCAGATGAAAATGAAATATTTGCTGCGGCTGCTGTGTTCTTGTTTTTGACTTGTGTATTGGATTATTATTTCTTTCTGCTGCTTCTGTGTCTTTTTAATTCATTCAACAGAATTGAATTGAACTGAAATGACAATCCTATAGCTGGCAAGACTTTTCGCTGTTTTCAAAAGGGGAGTACCATTGGCTTTTATCTGCGGATCCTATTGTACGGGAGAGGTGGTAAACGAAGGTGATCTTCTTTAATCAGTTGATTCTCATAGGGGGAGAAGCAAGAGAGATATGGGCTTCTCAACAGAAAATGTGGTTGTACAAATGAAGATGGAACTACTTGAAGATATGTTCAGTCTAGAGGAACATCTACTTGGAATCTGGAAAATGTTAAATCTAGTCCAGAACTTTTCTACTATTTACTTTGCATTTCTTTTTATATCTTTTTCTTATTTGTTAGTTGAGTTATCCTCTAGGTATTTGTGTGTTATTGTCTAACAAACAAATAGGGGGAGATTGTAAGTCATATGTTATAGCCTATGTTATAGCCTATTTGTATATTCGAGGATTCAACTCAACTCAAATAAGAATGTAATAAGTAAATAGTGGATCTA